>NC_047663.1:5352782-5592782 GCF_011762505.2 Arvicanthis niloticus
TAGAAGTTCCAACTACATGGTGGAAGGAGAGAACCAACTCCCACGAGCTGTGTCTTTTGACCTTTTATATATTTGCAACTATTTAAAAATTTTTTATACATTATTTATTTGTGTGTGTGTGTGTCCCTGCACACGTCATGATGAACTTGCAGAGGTCAGAAGACAACTTGCAACACTCACTTCTTGACTTCTACTCTCTGGGCCCTTGGGGTTCAGCTCCAGCCCTCAGGCCTGGCAGCAGGTACATTTACCCACAGAGCAATCTCAGATGGAAGTTTTTATTTTTTTTTATTTATTTTTTTTATTTATTTATTTATTTATTTATTTTTTTGGTTTTTTGAGACAGGGTTTCTCTGAGTATATCCCTGGCTGTCCTCGAACTAACTCTGTAGACCAGGTTCGCCTAGAACTCAGAGATCTGTCTGCCTCTGGAGTGCTGGGATTAAAGGAGTCCATCACCATACCCAGCTCTCATTTAATTTTTTAAAGATTTAATTTCTTTAAATTTTTTTTTAAAGAAAAGAAAATGTTTGTATAAAACCCCCGCAACACACACTTTGTAAATACTCCCCATGGCCACGCATCCAACGGCTCTGCCTCCAGAATGTTCTGTTCACGGAGCTTATTATTACCACCCTGCCTACTGTTCTAGCTGGTTACTAACAACACCCTCTATATTTGAATAAATCCTGTCTCCATCTTCAATCCTTCCCAAACAGAAAACAATATGAAAAATGTTCCAAAGACAAGGCAGGAAGGAGATGAAAAGACCAGCTCGTGTTCCTGTGGCTGGCAACAGCTGGGGGGGTGGGGGGTGGAATACTAGGGTCCTGCTTGGTAAACCACTTTCTATTAATTATGAACTATCTGGACTCCGAGGCCATTTGAGGCTCACAAAGAGATTGTTCTCTCGACGCCGGGCAATGGTGGCGCATGCTTTGATCCCAGCACTTGGGAGGCAGAGTCAGGCATATTTCTGAGTTCGAGGCCAGCCTGGTCTACAGAGTGAGTTCCAGGACAGCCAGGACTACACAGAGAAACCCTGTCTCGAAAAACCAAACCAAACCAAAACAAACAAAAAAAGAGATTGTTCTCTCACATGGTTGGGCACAGAGTGAGTCTCCCACCTTCTCCAAGGTCAAAAGCTAACTTAACTTTCAAATACCAAGCCATAGTCTCAGAGCCTCTGATCTCTGTCTTGTAAACACTTTCAGCAGCCTCTAGCTCTACCTCTGCCATTGACCTATGACCTCCAACTTCCTCTAGGACATTCATTAGCAGGGGGCTCCACTGTGTCCCAGAAATGTGTAACCACATTGACGTAAAACCAAGAGCCTTTCTGACCTTCCTCCATGCCCCGGGGAAACAGAGGACTGCTTTGAACTTCACGCATCTGGTGCCTCTGTCCCAGAGCCATGGGGAAACACTGTGGTAGGTGAACAGGTTTTCTCCTGTCTGACACAGAACCACAAATCTGAAGGCTTAGGGCAGCTGAAATACATTCTCTCCTAAGGTGACTGTGGGGCCAGCTTCTAGAGTAACCTTGAGTAATTGGAGAAAAGGACTCGGATATACCAGGCTGGCTTTGAACTTACTATGTAGCAGAGATAACCTTGAACTCATTCTCCTGCCTCTTCCTAAGGATACCGCTGTGCACCACCACGTCCAGTTCATTAGGTGCTGAGGATAGAACTCAGGACATTTTGGATGTTAAGCAAGCACCTCCCCAACTGAGCCACATCCAGGAGGGAGATGGAGACTGGAGGATCAGAAGTTCAAGGTCATCCTGTCTTAGAAACAGCAGACAAACAAAATCAATATTCATATGCATCATGGCACACCTGGTCTCCACAAGGCATTTACTGACCTCTCTCTCTCTCTCTCTCTCTCTCTCTCTCTCTCTCTCTCTCTCTCTCTCTCTCTCTCTCTCTCTCTCTGAGACAGGGTTTCTCTGTGTAGCCCTGGCTGTCCTGGAACTCACTCTGTAGACCAGGCTGGCCTTGAACTCAGAAATCTGCTGCCTCTGCCTCCCAAGTGCTGGGTATTAAAGGCGTGCGCCACCACTGCCCGGCCCACATCTCCCTCTCAAGGCTGCGATCTTCGAAGGCATTCACCTTCCTTTATAGGTAGGTGACTCCAACAGAGAGACTAAAGTAACCCCTACTAGGGACTCACTTAGAAGAGGATGAGCATCCAACCCAGGTCAGGGGTTCTGGAAGGCACTGGGTACTCTCAGAAGGAAGACCTCATTGTGATACATGGAGACTCTCCTGCCCACTCTGACTCCTGGATGGCCACAGCCAGGCTGTGCCCACGAGGGAAAGCCCAGAGGAACAAAGGAGGTCCTTGGTGGCAATGCTGCTCCCCCTGTGCCTGGGGCCCTCCATCACTAGGGTTCAGGTCATAGGAACCGTCCTGTTCTTTATAGCAAGAAGCAGCACATGGACAGGCACGCTGTAGAAATATGCTTAAGCAGAAATGCATGAGGAGAGAATAAAAGCCACCCACAGCCTCCCAAGCAGTCACACTTGCTTGCTTTTCCATCTTTTTTAGAACAAGGCAAGCATAGAGTCACGAAATGAGATTCTTAAGAACAAAAGCAATGCACCCACCTTTGGTAGAAACAAAAAACAAAACCACAACGTGCACAGTATTTATATGCCCTTAGTAGGAACTCCCATAAGCCATTGCTGGGATGGAGCCTCTGAAGTTTGCCGTTGCTTCTGGGAAACCTGCCCAGCATGTCTGTTTTCTAAGGATACTTGGCGATCAAGTGCCTCAACCTGTTAGGCCACAAACAAGTGAACTGTAGTGTCTCCAGTCTATGCTTAGGCTCTGAGAGTGGGCAAGCAGCCTCCAAGCCTTTCCTGCAGGCTGACTCGGTGTGTGCAGAGCATCAGTGGACCAGCAGGCTTTGAGCTCTAAGGATCTGGGTCCCCAAGTCCCTGGGTTACCATGGCCTTGGCTCTGCAATCATTCTGGGTTGATTTTCTTCCCCGTAACACAGTCTATTACAGCCGTGGAAAGGAAGGGTTGGGGATGGTGTAGGCCTCAAAAAATGGTGGCCATTATCCAAAAATCTTTGCCAACATCTTCATTGCTTCCCGGACTCTCCCTTCCCTTCCACAAGTCTGTCCTCACCTTCTGATACCTGTGCCCTGTCTGCCACAGCCAGGCTGTAGGAGTGAGTTACAGACAAGAGTTCACTCCCTTCAGCTCAAGCAAGGGATTCAGGATGGACCACAGAGTTCACAGAATTGTGGGAAGGCTGGAACTACAGGCCCTGGGTGAGCGCCAGGGACAACCACTGGCCCAGTCACACTGAGGAACTTTTGGTTCACCCAGGAAGCTGCCAAAACCTGCCTCAGCACCTCTTCAGGACCCAGCTCCCTGCACCACAGTCTGGGCTCCGAAACAGAGTCTCTGCGGGACCGTGTGATCACTTGACTCTGCTTCCCACCTTGCATGGCCAGCAGGTTTCAGATTTCCATGTTGTAAGGTAATCCGTATAATAAGAATTTGACGAGAAGGTCCAAGAACTGGGGCCATGGCTGGGAATGGAGGTCAGTGGTGGAGCGTTTGCCTAGCATGTAGGAGCCCTGAGGTTTCATCCTCAACAAATAAAATAATAAATAGATTGGGTTGGGGGTGTGGCTCAGTCAGTAGAGTGCTTGCCTAGCATACAGGAAGCCCTGGGACCATCCTCAACCTTACATAAACCTAGCGTGCATGTCCGTGATCCCAGCCCAGGGCGACCAGCCAGAAGGAGCAGAAAGAATGTTCAGGTTCATCCTTGGCTCCATATCCAGTTCAAGGACAGATGGGGGTCCACAAGATCAAAAGAATGCATGGATGTGGTGACATGTTCCAAGTATTTAATGCCAGTACTCAGTGAGCAGAGGCATTGCAAAGTCCCTCCCCAGTGGTCCCCTTCTCCAGTGCCCTCCGAAGTTCACTCTTCAAGATGTTTTTGATGACTGATGACCCGCGGGGCAGGAAAATGGATGTCCTTTGAAGGACGTTGTCAGTACTGGCTAATCGGGAGAGAGGGTTAGTCCAAGGTCAGATTCTTCACGTTCCAAAAGGCTGACTTTCCTTGGCGTGGGAAAGGAACCATGTCAGCAAAGCCACCCAGTTCTCTAATCATCGCAGCCTTTGCAGGGGTGGATGGCACCTGTAGGTGTAAGCCTGCCGGTTTATGTAATCCAGGGATGACGTAGGGAACAGAAGTATGTGCAGTTAGAATGTCAGGGTGCTTTTGGATGAAGACACCATTAGTTGCCTGCAATTATGTCCTGGGTGATACTTTCCTGTTCCGTAGCTTACATGTCATCAAATAAATACTTTAAAAAAAAAAAAAAAGTAAGTGTGTGTGTGTGTGTGTTGATGTGCATGTGAAGGTCAGAGCAGAAGGACTTGGTGCTTTATTTTCCCGTGCAGATCCTGAGCATTAAACTTAGGTAATCAGACTCCGAGGCAAAGCCTAGCCATCTTGTTAGCCTAAGAGCTTGCTTCATCAGCCACACCTGCCAACTTCCTGGGGACTGTCCTCTGAGCTTTCTTGTTCATTACTGAGGGTTTGAGACTCCCAAGAGCAGTGGGTACTCTTCCTATACCTGTATCCCTGACCCTAAAGACCGGTGGCCTCTGGCCTCTCCCGCCTGCCTCAGTGCAGACAGTGGTTTGTTCTTTTTGGTGAGCTAGCACTCAGGGACCCTGCTTGGGAAGTTGGCAAAACCTGGGCTGCCTTCATCATGTTGGCAGCAGCAGGCTGGTTCTTGGACGGTATTAGTAATTTCTATCCTATCTGAAGTCCCCTGGGATTAAAGTGCCAGTCAAAGCCGGCACTTCCTGCATAATAAGGCAGGCACTGTGGAGCAGTGTGTGCGATACAAACCAAATATAGATGGCAGCTCTAGGTGGCCGGCCTGTGGGCGTGCCGGCATGCACATTAGTACAATTACAGGAAGGAGACATAATTAGAGCCTTGACTTAGGAAGTGAGTCTTATCTCAAACTCCATAGGGGCCAAAGCTCTCCTAGGTTGAGTGCCATTCCTAGACCCGAAGCTGGAACTGGTCTGAGCTTTTATTACCTCTGGATTTGGTGACACCCTGGAGCGAATTACATAACAGAAAATGTCCATTCTCCTGAGCATGTGGGAGGCTCGGAGGACAGCCCCACGCTGGGCAGAGATTAGAAGCCTCATTAATGAGTCACGTGCTTTCCTTCACCATCCCTTGTAATTAGGGTGACAGACAATCCTGCTGGCTTGGGACTGTCTTGCTGTTTGCCCGTCAACTAGAGGTACTTTTTTCACAACACCCCTTGGCGTATTCTGAGGGAGTTGGTTGGACACACAGCCGAAGCTTAGAATCTTCATGGAGGAGAAAGACACGCTTTGGAGCACTGTAAGGAGGGAACTTTAAGGTGAAGGGACACAGCGGGAAAACAGACTTTCACCGGTGTCTTGAGCAGCTGCTGACTGTACTCATCTTCATGGCTCTCAAAAACCTCCAGCCACATGGGCACTGGCCACCACAGGCCAAGACTGGAAAAATCAGATTTTTTAGTCTTGTCTTTCAGTTGCCCCGATGACGAGTAGTTTTGCGTCCAACCTCCAAGTGCTTGGTTCCTTGTTCCAGGCTGAAAGGAACTTTTAGATGGTCCTGGTGCAGGGGTTGGCCAATGTCAGAGCAGCCTTTCCTGAGGGGCTCACCATGCTGTGTTCTCCTGAGAGGCATTGTGAGGAGCCCAGCTATTCTGTTCTACAACAGCTTGCCATCTCCAGGGTGAGGACTCCAACAGTCAAAGGGTGGCTCAGAGAGTCTGAGGGTGGCTCAGAGAGCTATCTGTATGAGGTACTTTTCCCATCCCTAGGTGAGTCTTTTCTCCTCGTTAATTCTGTGGAAATGTCTCCTGACAACAGCTCAGAGTGGTGCCTCCATCTTCCAAATGATTCTAAATCCAGTTGATTGATTTGACGGTGGAGATGAACTAGAATGCCTCAAGCCGGCCCTTCCCCTGAGCTCTACAGTAACCAAATGTATCCAATTCGCAAATCTATACAATGCTGCTTTCTGAAGGCGATATCCAGGGTCACAAAGAGGCCAGCTCTCTTGAGCAAATTAACTGGTGACAGGCCCACTCCCCAGGGAAAGTGCTTGTCTTAGTCTTGACCACCCCTGAGGGTCTGAATAATTCCTCAGCTCTGGTGAAAGTGACCACTCTCCTCAGTCACCCATGCTTGTGTGGATAGTGAAGTAACTCTAGGTTGGCCTTGGGTACAATGAGAAGGTGCTGAAAACAAACAAATTAACAAAGAGAGAAACAAACTAACAAAGAAAGAATTGAAATGCCAAACCACAGAACTCACCACAGTCTGAGCTGTCAGCTGGGTCTTTGCAAATCTTCAAAAATATCCCTAGACACAGATGGTTTGAAGATCCTTAACCTGGAAAGTGGGGAAAGACAGCCATTGGGTGGATCCCCTTAACTGACACCCAAAGAGGATGCTTCAGATCTAATTTTCTAGAGATGGAGTGTAGAAGTGGGGGGGGAGGGGAGGGGATGAGTTCCAGCCTGGGCTACATAGAGAGAACCTGTCTCAAAAAAATAAGGTTTGGTTTGGAGTTGAGGAATGGTTTGGTCAGTATACTGCCTGCCACGCAAGCCTGAGGGCTGGAGTTTGAATTACACACACACACACACAGAGGAAGCCATAGTGCCTGTCACCTGTCACCTCAGTGCTGGGGAGCGAGGCTGGCCAAACAATCCAGCAGAATCAGTGAGTTCCAAGTTCCAAGTTCAGGAAGAGATGCCATCTCAGAAGAAAGAAAAGAAAAGGAGAGTTGTGAAGGAAGGCCTCTGACCTCTGACCTCCAACCTGTAGCCCCATGCACAGTGGCACACATATGAACAGTCTCAGACACACAAAACCACAAGCCAAACAAGTCCTACATTAGGAATGTGGTTGGCTTGTGGGGCAGTGGTGGTGCATACCTTTAGTCCCAGCACTTGGGAGGCAGAGGCAGGCAGATTTCTGAGTTCGAGGCCAGCCTGGTCTATAGAGTGAGTTCCAGGACAGCCAGGGCTACACAGAGAAACCCTGTCTTGAAAAAAAACAAAACAAAACAAGGAATGTGGCTGGCTCTTGTTTAGCGTGGTGAAGGCCCTAGGTTGCACACACACACTCGTGTGCACACACATACTTACCCATTTATACACACATATACTCCCCCACACATATACTTACACACATGCACACACACATACTTTTGTGCACATGCATACACACACATACACACATGCTCGTACATACACAATCCAAATGGATTAGATGAATAAATAAACAAGCAAATAACCCTTTACTGAAGTGGGGGCAGAGCTGAGATAGAGCATGGGCTTGGTCCTGGACCAAAGCCTAGCAACCCAAAGTGGGGGCAGAGGGAAGAGGAGATGTGGGAGGGATAGACTAGCATCACTCACAGTCCAGCCCCCACTCACATCTACAGCAGTCCATGAGGCTGGGCAGGAGATCCACTAAATATCCTGCAAGACAGGTCCTAGAAGGGAAGGGAGAAGGCTGCATGCAGGGACAGCCTGTAAAATTCCAAGAATGTTGAAACATCCTGTTACTGACAAAACAAACAAACAAACAAGCAAGCAAGCAAGCAAGCAAATATCCCCTCACTGTGCTAGGGTATGGCTGAGACGGAGCATGTGCTTGGTCCTGGGTATATGCCTACTGACCCAAAGGGGTTGGGGAAGGGAAAGAAAGAAATAGATGAGGGGGGACAAAAAGTGAGGGGGGAGGGGGAGGGGGAGGGAAAAAAGAGGAAGAGGATGAAAAGAAGGTTAAGAAGAGAGAGGGGGAGAGGGAGGGAGGAGAGAAAGGAGAGAAGAGACACAGCCCTTCAAATCTTAAGATTGAAAGCCGCCGCCGGGCGGTGGTGGCGCACGCCTTTAATCCCAGCACTTGGGAGGCAGAGGCAGGCGGATTTCTGAATTCGAGGCCAGCCTGGTCTACAGAGTGAGTTCCAGGACAGCCAGGACTACACAGAGAAACCCTGTCTCGAAAAAACAAAAGAAAAAAAAAAAAAAAAAAGATTGAAAGCCGCCAGTTTCTAGCAGGTATGTCGGTGTCAGTTCTTACACAGGCTAATATGGAAGAGTGATACAAATCTGCGATCTCAGCCAGTACACCACCCTGCAGAGCCCAGGCTGTGGCTAGCTCAGAGCCCTTGTGCCTGGTCCTCTCCCTCTCCACAGCTCCCTTCCTGTTTTCTGCATCTCATGGGGGGATATTTCCTCCTCCCTCTGGGGCTGGCTGTGGCAGTTTTCAGAATGCTCAGTCTAGGTAGTCGATCCTCTAGCAAACTGATCTATCCTAACAACGCACACCCTCCCGCACCCCACCTCCATCCACTTTGCACTTCAAGGGATGTGATTTCTTTGTGTTTTTGATGATGGAACCCAGGGCCTTGGGCACTCTAGGCAAGTGCTTTATCGGTGCACCCCCACCCCAGTCCTGGTGCGATCTTTTTTTTCCTGTAGGCTGCCTTCTTTCCTTTCAGCTCCGTTACCACTGGACGATCTAACTACCAAATGAGCCTTGACAGGGCATATTTAAACACGAATGTTCTCGATTTGTACTGCCAAGGACTCTGAGGAACTTGGGAGGTGTCTCCCACGACCTCTCTCCCATGGCTGGTTTCTCGTGCCTTTCCATTTAGGAAACAACAATTTCTTTCCTGTGTTTTGAGCCAGAGAACACGCAGCTTTGGTTTCAGTGACACTCAGGGACCCTTGAGCTGAAAACATCTCTTTCCAGGAGGTGGGCAGCACCAGGCAGGAAGGAGCCACCCAGGATTAAAAAAAAAAAAACAAAAACAACAACAACAACAAAAAACCCTCGGATCTTCTCCTCTACCCTCAGATAACTGAAAACAAAGGGCCTCCAAATCCAGTCATCAAACAGCAATGCCCTTGCCCCTAGCACAGCTGCCAAGGCTCTATACAGAACTTAAAACTCCAGACTTACCCACTGCGGGGGTGGGGTGGGGGTGGGGGTGGGGGTGTGGGGTGGGCTTTCAAAGAAGAGACCCATGTTTGGGCTCCCCCTGTGTAAGGTGGGCTGTCAGTCCCCGAAAAAGCAGGAATAGGGGCAGGTTTTGGACAGCACAATCACAATGAACGAAGACAAAGCAAAAGAAAGCTTGACATCCAAGAACGGTGAGGGGAAGGGTAACAAGAAACTGGGTCTGGCTGCTTTACCACTGTGAGGCCTTGAAAAGCAACATCAAGACTGGAGCGTGGGGGCTGGAGAGATGGCTCAGCGGTTAAGAGCACTGACTGCTCTTCCAGAGGTCCTGTGCAACCAGCAACCACATGGTGGCTCACAACCATCTGTAATGGGATCTGATGCCCTCTTATGGGGTGTCTGTAGACTATGGAGTGGTCTCACGATAACCAGATTGACATGTGATTTGTCTTGTAGAAAGATCTTGTCGATTGATCTCCATCACTCAAGTGTCTCAAGTGACTGACCTCGCCTCCTTCCCTGCCTTCTGCCCTTAGGATCTGCAGCTGTCCTTAGCAGCCAGCATCCATCTCAGGGATCTTTAGGAGCACTGGGGAATGCTTAGGAGTACTGGAGGGACACTGGGGAGTACCTAGGGGTACTGAGAGGTACTGAGGAGTACTAAGGGGGCACTGAAGAGTGCTAGGGAGCACCTAGGGGCACTGAGAAGCACTGGGGTACTGGGAAACTGAGGGGCACTAAGAGACACTGAAGGATACTGGGAAATTCTGATACCTGTGACTGGGAGAAGTATTTGTGCTCCACTGGAGAACAAACTACATAGGTGAGGTGAGAGGGAGATCCAGCCAGTTCCAGAGTTCTTTCTCCATGAACGTGGCTCACTGAGACCCAAGTTGGATTTCCCACCTCCAAAACTCCAAAGTGATACACATGTGTTGTTCAATGTACAATGGGGATACAGGAAATGATCGAGTGCCTAGAAATCACTCTGCAGCTGAGGATGACCTTGAACACCACATCCTCCTGTCTCTACCTCCCAAAAGCTGGGGTGATAGGCCTGTGACAGCATGTCTTGTTTCCATGGTGATGAAGATTGAACCTAAGGCTTTGTGCACGCCAGGCAAGCACTCTGCCATCTCTGCCTTCTGAGCTTGGCTTTATTGCTCTCAGACCTTACAGATTGGATCAACAATACATCCCATAATGCATGCACATTATGTTTCTTTTTCTAGAATTTATGTTAAGCAAAGCGCACAGATTATATGTATTTTTCTATACATACCCAATGAACCGTCTGTGTGTCCTTATACTGTGCAGGTTCCAGAAGCTTTCTTTTGGCCTAAAGTCTTTCCCCACATCAATCTTTTTCTGGCCTCTATTAGTATGAATTACTTTAGTCTGATTCTGCATCCTTGTCAGGTTTTTATCCCTGGGATAAAGACCACGACCAAAAGCAACTTGGGGAGGACAGTGTCTATTTGGCTCACCTGTCCCAGCTACTGTCTGTCACTGAGGGAAGCCAGGGCAGGGACTCAAGCAGAGGCCTTGGGGAGGTGTTGCTTACTGCCTTGTTCCCTGGGGCTTACTCAGCCTGCTTTCTTAGAGAACCCAGGACTACCTGCCTCAGGCCTGGACCCTCCTATGTCAATCATTAATCAAGAGAAGGAGGTATCCTTTCACTGAAGGTTCTTTCTTCCCAATGACTCTAGTTTGTGTCAAGTTGACAAAAACCAACCAGCATAGTCTATTATTCCATAAATAAACCATATAGTGTATTGAAACCTGTTTTCCCACTTAGCCATCAAAATAGCCCAAGCGTCATCCCACTATACAGATGTATCCAGGTTTCTTTAATTGATTAGCTTTGGTTGCTATCAGTTTGGGGCTATTTAGAAAATTAAATATCCAAGATGCGTCGGGCTTCCTTTATTCACAGCAATGGGTCTGCCAAGGGGTGGGGGTGGGGATCCACCCACAGCCTGCTGGCTGGTTCTTGAGTGTCATTATTATCAACTCAGGCAAGTGTCCATTGCACAGCCGCTTCCAGCCACCATTATTGAAGCGCCAACACCTTGTGTGGGGGGGAGGGGAGGCTCGGCCTTCAGAAATAGTTCCACCTCAGTTCCAAGTATAGGACATTTGATGGCTCTGAGGCCTGGCCACCAAGATCATTTTCTCTCCGGAATGGAGTTCAGTGGTTCAGCCTAATGACTTCCGTGGAAAAGCCACCTTTCAGGGCTTCACACGTTCTGAGACAGGAGCTCTTAAGTCCTTGGAGGACAAAGAGTGTCCCTCAATGAAAACCAAGTAAACAAGACAGGCCTTTGTTTTGGATAACACAACAGAGTGAAAACAGGCAGTCGATCCAACCATTGTGCTATTCTCACAGAGAGGGCTCATTAAGAAGCCCTGGGGACACAGTTTATTCCAAGGAAAAATGTCCCTGAGCTTACACATCCTGAGGCATGGTGATGTCATTTCCCTCAAAAGAGCCCTGTCAGGATATTAGCTTGTCTTGTTTTGTTATGAGACAGGGCACTATGCCCTCTGGTTCTGCACTGGGTGTGATCTCCTCCAGCCCCTTCCCAGGCCACTTGGGGAAGCTGCTCTTACAAGCCTGGCAGCTGGGTGATGCCTAGCTTCATTGGTGGTCCCCAGGATGCAAAGAATCCCAAGGATCTGGTCAATCTCATGTGCAAAGTCATGTGCAAAGGGGAAGAAAGGAGGATATGTTCTTTGGGACGCTTGTCAGACAGATTCCAGTATTACATAAGTGGCTGGAACCAGAGCCAGTGGCCTTTAAGATATCTTTCCTGCCAAACAAGGTGGACAACTCTAATCCCAGAATCAGGGAGTTAGAAGCAGGAAGATCAGAATTCCAGGGCATCCTCAAATACATAGCAAGTTCAGGGCCAGCCAGGGCTACAGAGACTCTGTCAATTTTTGTCTGTCTGTTTTGTTTTGTTTTTGAGACAGAGTTTCTCTGTGGAACAGCCCTGGAACTTGCTTGGTTGACCAGGCTTTCCTAGAACCCATCAATCCACCTGCCTCTGCTTCCCCAGTGCTAGGATTAAAGGCCTGCACCACTACTGCCTGGCTGACTCTGTCCTTAAAACAAAAGATCTTTCCCAGGAGAGTATTGAGCAGTTAGAGAGTAAGCTTGGCTTCCCCAGGCACCCCTCAGTTTTTCCTAATAGAAGCAGCCACTGAGGGATCTGGCAAGATGGCTGTGTGGGTCCAGGCTCTTGTCACACAGGCAATCTGGCTTTGATCCTGGGGATCCACATGAAGGGAGAAGGAAACACTCCACAGGGTGTTCCTTCAATCTTCACGTTTGTTTCAGCACCTGCACCCACACGCACCGTGCACATACACAACCGTAATAAATAATGTTTATAATGCGGTCTTTCTACGCGGTCCAGGTTGGCTGCAAACCTGTGACCCTCCTGCCTCAGCCTCTTGAGTGCTGGGATTACAGGTGTGAGTCACCACATCCGGCTGATGACCAGTTAAACAGAACTAAGAGGAAAGATCATGAGAGCTATGGAATGTCATGTGTGTGTGTACAATAATGTCCTTCTGTTTTATTTTATCTGTAAGAGGAAAGGACTTGGGAGCATGTGGGGTCAGAGCACCCAGCCTAGAGGAGGCCTCCCATGTGCCCAGCTCGGGTTGTGGTGACCTCCTTTTGTTTTGCTTGTTTTGTTTGTTTGTTTTTTGAGACAAGGTTTCTCTCTATAGCCTGGGCTGTCCTGGAACTCACTCTGTAGACCAGGCTGGCCTTGAACTCAGAAATCCACCTGCCTCTGCCTCCCAAGTGCTGGGATTAAAGGCGTGTGCCACCACCACCCGGTGCTGTGATTTTCTCTAACACAGTCACAAAATACTGGTGGAAGGACGGGGGAGAGCTCACAGCACTGTGCTTTCAGAGTATCACAGAGATTTCACTGAAGGGACTTAGTCAGGGTGTGATGGTACACACCTGTAATTTCAACACCAGGAGGCTGAAGTGTTGGAGGCTGAAGTGTTGGAGGCAAGCCTGGACTTTGGAGAGAGAGAGAGAGAGAGAGAGAGAGAGAGACAGGGAGGAGAGACAGACACAGAGAGAGAGAAAGGCAGAGAGAGACAGAGAAAGAGACACAGAGACACAGAGATATAGAGAGATAAAGACAGACAGGGAGAGCGAGAGACAGAGAGACAGATAGGGACAGAGATAGAGACAGAAAAAGACAGAGAGAGACAGAGACACAGAGGAAGAGACAGAGAGACACAGACAGAGAGAGACAGAAAGAGGGAGAAGAGAGAGAGAAAAAGACACAGAGAGAGAGGGAAAGGGAGGGAGGAAGGAGGAGAGAGAGAAAGAGAGAGAGAGAGAGAGAGAGAGAACATGCTTAGTTGCTGCTACTTACTGGCTGGGCAGGAGACTGACTGTTGAATGGGGCCCCTGGCTGTGGATGGGGTGTACATCTGAGGTACGACAGAACTGAGGCAGCTATAAACCACATCGCAAATGTCAAGCCCACATAGTCACACTCAGAGATCATGATGTAGCCAGCAGATGAAGTCCCCTGGCCAAAGGCCTTTGCAGTTGCAGCTGATGGTGCCATAGCCCTGCAGAACCCCCCTGAGAAAAAGCTGTGTCAGCAAGACGGCCTGGCCCCACCCAGCTGGGGATGCCCCAAGGACCGTGAGACCACAACCTCCTCGGTGGGAGAAGGTTGTGACCTTCTCACGGCCTTTGATTTTCTTCCTTCCTTTTTTCCTTTCTTGACTCCATTAACTGAGCAAAAAACAGAGTGGAAATCTAAAGAAGAAATTGTGTGTGTGTGTGTATGTGTGTGTGTGTGTATGGTGTATTTATGTGTTTGTGAGGTGTGTCTATGTGTAGGTGTGTGTATGTAGTGTATATTGTGTAGTCTGTGGTGTGTCTGCATGTGTGCTGTGCATAGTGGAAGGCAGTGAAGTGGTTCTGATGTGTTTTGTTTCTGTGTGTGTGTGTGTGTGTGTGTGTTTTATGTGCATTATGTGCTATCTGTGTTTGCACACTTTTCTTTCCTTTAAAGTCATGCAAATATGCTGGTGTGGCAACACATCCCTTTAATCTCAGCACTGGAGGCAGAGGTATACAGATCTCTGGGAATTGAGGCGAGCCTGGTCTACATAGCAACCTTGAGGCCAGCCAAAGCTACAAAGACAGACCTTGTCTCAAAACACAAAACAAAACAAAACAAATAAAATCTGTTAAATGAGACTCCTTCTTTTAGCCCTGAGAGTCAGGCATGATCTCCAGTCAGTCAGGCACTTGAGAGCTGGGCCACTGGTGACAGTCCCCCGCCGGTGTCCTCACCACAAGAGGAACAGCTGAAGGAAAGGGGGCCTCGGGGAAAACTACGGGACTGTGTGGTCCAACCGGCTGGGGTGCAGCCCCCTCCAAGTGGGTAGCAGCATCGCATCGGCGGCTGCTGAGTGAACAAGACTCTGACCCTCAAGTCACTAGCCTCTCCACCGGCAGCCGGTTTTCTCCAGCATTAGAGACTCTGAGGGAAATTACATGCCTCGGGAGACGTGTGACATGTGAACTGTCTCAGGTGACACGTGCATTAACTGCTCTTGTACACAGAGTGAAATTGTGGGCCAGATGGGGCTGGACCGAGTGTTCTCCCGAGGATGGAGTGGGGGTGGGGCACAGCAGGGAGGCGATGGGCGGGACTGCAGAGCGGAGGCTCAGCTCAGAATCTCGACCTCCCCTTACTTGGAACAGAAGTGGAGGTGGCTTTCTTGATTCCCAACCAAATTACATATGTATTTTTCAAAGGTTGGGGGTGCAATTCAGCATATATAAGGTCTTGGGTTAGATCTCCAACAACAACAACAAAACCAAACCAATGGTTTGGTTAAACAAACAACACTCCCCCCCCCCCCCCCGACCCCCCAATCTTCCTTCATTGCCTGCCTCATTTTCAGAACTTAGCTTTCTTAAGTCCCTTTCTGGAGTTTCACAGTTAGGGGGCAGTCTCACTGCCCCTAGAGGAAAAGAAATGACCTAAAGACTGTTCCAAGGTGAAGAAGAAAGTTTGTTGTAGATAAAAGGGAGATCATAACTGGAGGCAGGGGCATCTGGGAGAGTCCAGAGTGGACATGACCAGACTGAGCCAGGCCATGCCGGGAGACAGGGAGAAGGAAGGTAACCAACATGTTTGGATTATACGGAGGATCATCTAGGGGAAGGGCGGCCCAGCCTCTGCGCTGGAGAGTTCAGGGTGAGCATGCCAGCCTTACCCTGTAACAGGTAGGGACTGAAGGATGCTGGGAGAACCTGAAGGCAGGTTGGATTTGATTGTTAAATAGGCACCATTTGTCTTGGGGTCTGACACTGAAAACCTGAGTTCAGTCACTAGATCCCAAGGTGGAAAGAGAGGATGGATTCACAGTGACACACATGAACCTGCACATGTGTGTGTATGTGTGTGTGTGCACACACACCACAAACACATTGATAATAAGTAAAAGTTGAAAAAAAAAAAAGGTAGCAATTCACCTAAAAAGACTTTCTGCAAAAAGAACATATCTTCCACATTCAACTAAAAGCACCCCTCCCCCCAGTTAGGGTGTCTGCAAGCCCTAGATTCTGGTCACTTCAAGGTGTATTGTTCTGTGAACTCCTGTACACTTGAATAGTCATTAAACAAACCATCATTCTTCTTGTAACCCATGCTTTCTGTCAGTACCATTTGCTGTCCCCAGTTACTGAAAAAAAACTTTAAAGGTGGAACACACCTTTAATCTCAGTACTTGGGAGGCAGGAGGATTTCTGTGAGTTGGAGGCCAGCCTGGTCTGCATAGAGAGTTGCAGGACAGCCAAGGCTACATACTGAGGCACTGTTTTTACAAATAGCATATAGAGGAAGAATGTTTTTCTCCTTGACAAAGGAGCCAACATCCTTCATGATATGGTGATTAAAGGCTTTGTAAAATCTGGGAAAATGGGGAATATTAGGTAACAGAAATAGAATGGAGAGTGTCACATATTTATTTATGAGGCTGGGCAGTTTACCAGGCTCTGTTCTTACTAGGCAAAGACCTTACCAACTGAGCCACACCCCTCGCCCAGCATAATTTAGCATAGGCCTGTAAATACCCAACAGCTTGCCAGCATTCCCTCCTCAAGCCCTTCATTCCCTATAGAAGAATGGCTCATGCAGGGCCAGTGACTGCCCAACATCACAGACCCCTGTTCACGTTTCCTTCATAAACACTGTGGTGTACTCTCAGGTACTGTGCTGGGCACCAGTGACTCATCCACAGATAGGATTGTCACCACAGCCTGGGGTGGGCTTCCTAGCTGAAGAGCTGAGGAGAGGAGGGGGAAAAGGAAGGAAGGGAGGGAGGGAGGGAGGGAGGGAGGGAGGAAGGAAGGAAGGAAGGAAGGAAGGAAGGAAGGAAGGAAGGAACAGAAGGAGGAAGGAACACAGAAAGGCAGAGGCCACACTGTTGTGAAACTGGGATTCCTTCTGGTAAATGAAACAGAAGGAAACCATTGGTCTGCTCAGCTGTGTTCTGTTCTGTGTGTCATCTACACTGAAGTTTCCCTGTCACCTGGCCAGAGCTCTGTTATCTGACCTTCAGAGAAAAGAGCAATAGCAGCTGACTGACTCCAGCCGAGCTCAGGACCAGGAAGTTCTGGGGCTTTGCCCTTCACAGAGAAAAAACACCCTGCTTATCCCGGTTGCCTTCTGCCTCTTCCCTGCTGTGACCCCTGACTGTGCTGCAGAGCTGTGGAGTCTCAGGCTGGGGGCTGTCTAACCACCATGTGGGGACTGCCACACAATAGAATTAGGTGTTTTGTTTTTTGTTTTTTTTGTTTTTTTTGTTTTGTTTTGTTTTTTGCTGCTGTGTCAGAAAACAAAGATGCTTAGGGAATGGTTGAGGCAATGTGCTTGCCCCAGGATGTGAAAGGCCCTGGATCGAGCCCCAGCACCTCCCCATCCCACCCCAAAGAATGAAAATCCTCCCAGGATCGGTGCCTCTGGGTTTAGGCAGAAAGTTTTTTTAAATTAACATTTATTTGTGTGTGTGTGTGTGTGTGTGTGTGTACACCCGAGAGCACGTTCACGAATGCACAGGTCAGAGAGAAATTTGCAGGAGTTGGTTCTCTTCTTCTACTTGGTTATTGCACAACCCTGTTCCCCACCCCCTGCCTTCTTTTTGAAACAGGATTAAATGTACCCTAGGCTGGCCCCCAACTTGCTGTATATGAGAGGATTACAGCCTGGTACCATCATCATTATGCTCAGCCTAGAAAGAATCTTTTTGTTTGTTTGTTTGTTTTCCGAGACAGGGTTTCTCTGTGTAGTCCTGGCTATCCTGGAACTCACTCTGTAGACCAGGCTGGCCTCGAACTCAGAAATCCACCTGCCTCTGCCTCCCAAGTGCTGGGATTAAAGGCGTGCGCTACCACTGCCTGGCAGAAAGAATCTTCTTGATGAAGAGGAATAAGAAGGGCTAGAAAGGACTAGGGTGGGAGGAGCCTGAAGAGGGGGTGGCAGGTCAGCGGTCAGTCAGAGGGTCCCATTCTTTTCAGAGCTTCTTAGAGGGGCTTAAACTGGCTCTCGGATTAGGCTCAAGTTCAGGGCCTATGGGACAGAGAGTAACCCCACATGTTTCATTAGTAAATACTTTGCCCCCAGTGATGGGTAGAGACAAGGAGTTCCACAGATCACAGAGACCAAGAATGGGATCCGGGAGAGTCAAGCAAACAAACATGGAAGGGCAGCAGGGGGCAGGGGCGGGCCTCTTCCATACCTGGCTTCACCAGAAGTGTCTCTCTATGAGCTCAGAGGGTGGAGGGCTAGTCTTGGTGGCCAATTTATTTGGATGTGGGTCCACCCAAGAGACACACCTCTAGTTGTGTCCAGGAGGGTGTTTCCAGAGACGTTTGACTAAACATGGAAGCCCCGCCTCCTGCCCTCCCCCCAAGACCGAAGCAGAAAGACAGGCGCTTCAGAGTCTTCACAGAGGATCCCTGGGAGCAGCTGCCTCATGCTCCCGCTGCCTTCCCCACCACAGTGGACTGGACTCTCAGATCATGAGCCCAGATAAACCCTTCCTCCTTTAAATTTCTTTAAACTAAAAAAAAAAAAAAAAAAAAGGGTGTGTGTGTGTGTGTGTGTGCGCACAAGCATGCACGTGAGAGTGCGCACGTGCGTGTGTACACAGCCACAGAGGCCAAAAACCGTCAGATCCTCTGGAGTTAGCATGGTTGCAAGCCCTGTGGCGTGCATGGGAGGAACTGAATTTATGTTTTCTGGAAGAACAGCAAGTCCTCTAAGCCACTGAGCCATCAGGACTTTAAGCTGCTTCTTGTCAGTATTGGGTCACAGCCACAGGGTATCTAATACAAGGGCTGTTTGTAAGCCATGGTACCTTTCCTGGAATTCAGGTGAAGATACAAACTAACTTTGCCAGTTCTGAGCACTGTCAGTAGTGAAGAAGCCAAAGAAGTGCCTTCTCTCAGGCATCTTGAAAACCTCTTTGTCTTCAGCTCCGGAGGCAGATGAGGCCCAGAAACAACCAATTATATACGGGTGAACTCTCAGCTAAACTTTTTAAACACAGGCTGCTTCCTATTTATCCACTGTTCGAGTGGGTGTCCTGTGCCTTTAATTGCTAAATCTGAAAGTGGATCTCAAATTATTTCCCTAGGGGCTTAAGAGATGGCTGCTCTTCCATGGGGACCTGAGTTCCATTCCCAGTACCCACATGACAGCTTACAACTGTGATTCTAGTGCCAGGGGATCTGATACCTTCACACAGACAGACAGACAGACAGACAGACAGACATTCAGGCAGAACACCAATCAATGTACATGAAAACAAAAGCCATTAAAAAATGCCCCCTATAACACGTCTCCCCTTTTCTTTACTGAAAGCCTTTCCCTCTGCCAGCTGCTCTGCCCCACAAAAGCCTCCAGGCCCCCCAGCTCTCCCCACCCTCTGAACCCTGTACCCCTTGCTCATAACTTCTTACGTAAGCCAGGGAGTGACTGATTTTCTTCTTTGGAAAGCGCTTTCTGTTTTGTTTTGAGATAAGGTCTCCTGTCCCCGGGGCTGGCCTGGAACTTTCTGGGTGAAGGAAGATGACTTTGACTCCTGATCTTCTTGCCTTCGCCTCCTAAGTGCTGGCATTCTAGGCTTGAGCCACCATGCCTGGCTCTATGGGGCGAGGGAAAGTGTACTGCTGGATCTGTGTGTGTGTGAGGCAGGGGAGTGGAGGGGATGAGAGGCCGGGACAGGACATAGGGCCTTGTGTATCCAGAGCAAGTGCTCTGCTCCGCTGCTGAGAGATGCAGTCTGCTGCCTTGCTTTTGCTTCCCTGGCCAACCCCACCCTTCAGTAACCATCCTTCATGTCTTATCTCATGCTCCTTTTGAGATAATTGCAGAGGAGCTGTGGAATCCGTCACAAAGGAGGAAACAGATTGAGATTAGGCACTGCAGGTCTCCCACCCAGAACTACAGCAAAATAAAGACTGGAGCTTAAAGAGAAGATGGCAGAGTCTAATTAATAATTCAGTAAAAACAAGCTATGGAGGCTGGTACCTCCCACAGAGCCACTCCCAGGGGGATGGACCCTAGCCACACCGGCCGGCCTCGGAGCTCCCTCTACCTTTTCTGGTAAATAGCTACTTGCACAGGCCCTGAGGAACCGCCCTTCTTCCTACCAGGATGCAGTTAGACGTAGCTAATCTATAATCTTGTCTATGCCAGAAAGTATCACTTTGGGGACAGGACTGGACTTCCCATGAGAAGCCACTTGGTCTGGCCAGAGAGACGGTCACATCACATCTGGTAAGCCCGCCAAGCTGTGGTTTGGGCTATCTTTGGTTCCAGGATCTCAGAGACAACAGGAAGAAAAGCAACCACGAGAGGGTTTAGGGCAGTACGGTTGATCCACCGTCCTCTAGAACTGTCCAGACAGAAGCTAACAATGTGACTATCCTGTAAGGGAAAAAGAAATAAATCATTGCCGGGCGGTGGTGGCGCACGCCTTTAATCCCAGCACTTGGGAGACAGAGGCAGGCGGATTTCTGAGTTCGAGGCCAGCCTGGTCTACAGAGTGAGCTCCAGGACAGCCAGGGCTACACAGAGAAACCCTGTCTCGAAAAACAAAAACAAAACAAAACAAAACAAAAAAGAAACATTATAGATAAATCTCCCTGTTGAACAAAGGAAAAAGTCTCTCCTTACTCCTTTCTGTCCCACTGTCTTTTACAAGTGGGATATAGCCTCTTCAGTGTTGAAGGAGGTCTCTTCTAGGTCCCCACAATGTTCCCAGAACCTTGGAGGCCCCACAATTGACACCATCTAGGAAACTATCTCCTGGGAGAATGAACGGCTCAGCTTCAGTGTCCATGTGTCTCCACATGCTGAATGGGCCAATCGCAGAGCAGGCCACACACACACTGCCTCTACGGTGCACTGGAATAACATCTGTCCCCCACAGGAGACTGACCCCTGCCCTACTCCACTGGCAGCTCCTGTCCCGCTCTTTCTGATTTTGGCTTCTGCAGCAAGAAGACTCTTTCCTCTGACCTTTGTGGAGCGGTTTTTTGGATTGGGAAGATACTTTTTTTTCATTAGTTCTACTGCCCCACGGGACTTTGGTTTTATTCAGCAAACCACAGGCCTTCAGATGCCCAGCAGTGACATCAATAGAAACCAGAGGCTCAGGAGGCCACCTTGTATCATGCAGAAGCCCAGGTGAGCAGCCAGTGCTGGGCAGTCCTTCTGTCATGAACATCCACTGGGCTGGAGAGATGGCTCAACAGTTAAGATCACTGTTGCAGCTGGGGTGGGAGTAGGCTTTGCACATGCCTTAATTCCAGCACCCAGCAGAAGCAGGTGAATCTCTGTGAGTTCCAAGGCAGCCTGGTCTACACAGTGAGCAGTGAGTTCCAGGACAGCCAAAGCTACTCAGAGAAACCCTGTCATGAAAACCAGAAAAAGCTAAATGTGGTGATTTAATCCCAGCATTCAAGAGGCAGAGACAGACAGATCTCTGTGAGCTGGAGACCAGCCTGGTCTACAAAGTGAGTCTAGGACAACCAGGGCTGGTTACACTGATACACCCAGTCTTTTTTTTTTTTTTTTTTTCCCGAGACAGGGTTTCTCTGTGTAGCCCTGGCTGTCCTGGAGCTCACTCTGTAGACAGGGCTGGCCTCGAACTCAGAAATCCACCTGCCTCTGCCTCCCAAGTGCTGGGATTAAAGGCATACTCCACCACTGCCCGGCAATACACCCAGTCTTAACAAACAAACAAACAGCATTTGTTGCTCTTGAAGAAGACTGGGGTTCAGCTCCCAGCACCTAAATGGGGACTCACAACTGTCTGTAATTCCAATTCTGGGAACCTAACGCCCTCTCCTGGCCTCCACAGTTTTCTGCATGCACACGATACTCATACATAGATGCAGGCAAAATCCTCAAAACATAAAAACAGGTAAACCTAAAACCCAGGGCGTCCACACGAGGTGGGTGGGTACTCTGGAGGACTTATGTGTTGGCCCTCAATAAGAGCAGCTGGCTGTGGAAGCAGCTCACCCTCATTCTGAGCAAGGCTGCGTGAAAAGGAACTAGGGAAAAATTGCATTTTGATAAGGTTCCAAGGGGATCTTTGTCCATTCAGCCAAAATGCAACATGTCAGGGCTTCAGGACCAATACAGAGATTTAACCAAAATGGTGTCTTTACATTGGTTGAAACCAGGCTTGTGATACCTGGCACCTGCTCCGACACATGCCTTCCTTCTGGGAAGAGGTTGGCAAGTTGTGGAGGTTCCCAAGAAAAACAGTTACCTCCTCACCAGACCACACGGGCACTGTTAGCCAGGACTCTCTCATAGTTAGCGATAATCTAGCCTTGAGAGTCCCCCTTAAAACATCCACAATAACATAAATTTCTGCATTAGTTTCTGAGGACCATGACCCTTGCAATACAAGATTGTCACAACACTTTTTGTTATTTAAAAGAATTTTCTTTTACTTTGCATTTGCATTTGCGTGTGTGTGTGTGTGTGTGTGTGTGTGTGTGTGTGCGTGTGCGCACACACACACACACACACACACACACACACACACACACCGTGCACGAGCATGCCCGTGGAGACCACAAGAGGGTGTTGGATCCCCTAGAGCTGGAGTGTGTGTTGGCAACTTAATCCAGGTCTGATAGAAGAGGAGCAAGTGCTCTGAGCCACTGAGCTATCTCCAGCTCCACTCAGAATTTAACACATATTAAACTAAATTTTCTCAGTGGGCTTCTACACTTCTGAGGAAAGAAAATGGAGGGGCAGGTCATATAATGTGATTATCCCGGAATAAGGTTCTGTTTCTGGGTCAGGAGGAAATGTGGGAAGGCTTAGCAAGGGGGTCAAAGGTTGCCTGGCCAAGGGACAAAAACCAGCCAACGGGACAATGAGGGGACTGAAGATGCCGGCAGGGTAGCTCCCTGCCCGCTGCTATGGCAGGTGGTGGGTATTTTTATATGTGCTTAACAGCCTAACCCAGAAGCCAGCACAGCAGATGGTAAAGTCTGGAGTCCTAAGGATGATGGTCCTGGGAAAGGGTAGTGGTCAGAAAGGGCTTCATCCAAGCCTGCCAGAGAAGATGTCAGCCAGCAAGGACAGGGTAAGTCAAATGGGTCTATCATCCTTCCTTGGAAACAGAAAGGGGACCTGAGCACCTGAGAGGCCATGTTGGAAATGAAGGTTTTACTTCAGTCTGACTCTCTCAGATTGCTTGCCTTCTTTCCCCCGACTAACTTTCAAAAGGGTGGAAGGATTCTGGTACAAAGATGGGACACCCATGGGAAGGGCTTCTTGTAACTAGGCAACCGGAAGGTTGTGTCAGAAGACAGGCAATGGGGCTGGAGAGATGGCTCAGTGGTTAAGAGCACTGACTGCTCTTCCAGAGGTCCTGAGTTCAATTCCCAGCAACCACGTGGTGGCTCAGATCTGTAATGGGATCTGAGGACAGCGACAGTGTACTTACATATATAAAATAAATAAATCTTAAAAAAAAAAAAAAAAAAAAGACAGGCAACTACAGTTTAAGCACAAGTTCAGACTTGAAAAAGGAGGATCCACAGGGCTGGGGTGGAGCTTGGGGGTGGAGCCTTGGTTAACATGCTAGAGGCCCGGGTTCAAACCTATCACCAAGAGAGATACAAAGAGTCAAGAGTCTGCCTTTCACTCAGCTGCTTCGCCTGGGGTGGCTGATGGCGGCTGCATCCTGTCCGCATTGCATAACCATTACATAATTCTCCCAGCTGACAGTCTGGGGACAAATGACCTTCCCATGACTTACACACAGGCAAGGACAGAGTCATTTTCTGCTATAGCGGCATAATTGATCTGGAAACAAAAACCAGAACAAATAGTTGTTCTATGTGAACCCAGACAGGCTTCTGCTTGTAAAGATTATACGAGAACGTTCTTCTGTAGTCTTCCTGTTAGCCGCTTAAACAGGGACTTAAATGAAACAAACACATCCACTCTTTGTTGAAAAGCCAGGTCCTAAGGGCTTCCCACCCGGGAGCGGCTGAGCCAGGGATAGGAACGGGCAAGATAGCTTGGGGCAGGCACGCTTGGGCAAGCTGGGTTTGGAGGTGCAGGTTTATAATCCCAGCTGCCCCTGGAGGCCCTGGCAGGCCTCACAAATCCAAAGCCTGTAAATCTAGACTAGAGTGATGAGCTGAAGGCCCAGCTGTTACAATGTATCAACTATGTCTCAAAATAAACAGTAATGGATGAATACCTGTTTCAGACTAAAACCTTAGCACAACAGGCACACAGACACACACACAGACACACACGCACACAGACACACACACACACACACACACGCACACACAGACACATGCACACACGCACACACACAATGCACACACGCACACACGCACGCACACACGCACGCACACGCACACACGCATGCACACTGAGCCTATGGTGGAGGCAGTAGGCTTCTATATGGTGAACAGACAAGGGCTTTACGTGGACTGGACTCTCTTTACCTGTGTTACACTTTCCTTATCCCTCAGGTAAATACAGGTTGTGTGTGTGTGTGTGTGTGTGTGTGTGTGTGTGTGTGCGCGCGCGCGCGCGCCCTGGTGTTTCTCTCAGTGGGCACATGCATCAGCATAATAAGAAAGACTTTTCATGTAAGCTACATCATGAGGGGTAAGCTTTCCTACCCCCTCCAAAGAAAACGTGCACAAATTTCAGCACAAAGCTAAAGCCCCCCACTTCCCAGCTGTTGGCCTCAGGAGACTGGCCCATCACCCCAAAGCCCGCTGACCTCCTCTCTGCACCGGGCTCTTCCTGCCTCTGTCCACTTACTCTCTGACCTTAGGTTTTGCTAAAGGTCACATCTCTGGCATTTCCTGGCTTTCTTACCTAGGACTGAAAACAACAGTCTCCATCTCAGGACAGCCTAGCTGGTCTTCCCCACACCTTCTCTGACGTATTTCCTGTCTTCCCCCAGGGGTCAGATGTTCACAGAGTGCATCTGTAGCCAGATGAGGCCAGCAGTTAGTGCTCAATTGAACTTCACCGGGACCCATCGGAAAGCTCAACCTAATGTGTTTGGCTCAGAGGACCACACTTCTGGAATCCTGGCTTTTCCTTTCCACTCAACACTGTTTTCAAGGGCATGCCAACCAGTAATCTAACCTCGCTGGCTCTGTCTGGTCAGCATTAAGTAGAGCTTTTCTTGTCTTGGAGGCTTAAAACCCAGCGGTTTTCAACCTCCCTAAACGCTACGACCTTTGAATACAGTTCCTTATGCCGTGGTGATCCCGGTCCATAAAACTATTTTTTTTGTTGTTACTTCATAACTGTAATTTTGCTATTATGAATCATATAATTTTTGGAGACACAGGTTTGCCAAAAGGGTTGCAACACACAGGTTGAGAACCGATGCTGAACCCTTGCAGCTCAGAGAATCCACCCACAGGTTGGAACGTATGACATCCTGAGGAGTGTCTCTGCACGGAGAGGCACATTAGAACATGGCCTTGCCCCCAACTGCACAAGCCCAGACTGGGGTCAGCTGCTCCAGGATATGAGCATTTCCCAGGAGCACAACTGGGACCGACTGACGGATTCCTAAGCAAGTGCCCTGCCCTGCAGCTGCACCTCCCGCATAGCTTTCTGGTGAAAGAAGTCTTGGCTTCAAACACAAACGGATTCTACCCTTTATAGTACAGGCCATTTCAAAAAGAGGGTCTGGCATGGGATTGCGCCCTCTAGTGGACAAAAAGAGAAGCAAAAAAAAAAAATCCCACCTCACAAGGGCTTCAGCATTTAAGGGCTTCTTGCATGTCTCAGAGGTATTTTTCCTCAGGTACTGTCCACCTCGCTTTTGAGACATGTTCTCTCACTGGCCTGGAACTCACCAAGTAGGTTAGAGCAGGGGCCAGCGAGCCTGAGGCTCTGCCTGCCTCTCACTCCTGGGTTGGGATTAACACAAGCTACCACATCCAGATTCTTTTTACTTGGGTTCTGGGGATCAGAGGTCCTTGGTTTGTCCTTGCTTCACGAGGCTTCACTGAGCTCTCTCTCCGGCACTAATGCTTTCCTGACCACTAATTTCACGGGACTGTTCTAATCCTTATGTAATCCAGGGAGGCAGAGGGCCAGGCCTGCCCAGGACATGCCAAGGCCACGTCCTAAGCTTGCCTGTGTTGTCTGAGGTGAACTAGTTAGTGTCTAGGCTGTGCAGGCAGCCACAGTCAGAGCATCTGTGGCGTGGATAGAAGGGAGCAGGGGTTGGCTGGGAACTCTTGTAGCCACATGCGTTATTCCGGGATCTGTTATTTCCCTGAGCGGGCTGGAAGCCTACTGCTGTGTAGTCAATCAAGATATCAGCCGGGAGAGGGAAGAGGCCGGATGTAGAAGCAACCTGGAGGGTTTGGTGCCACAGCTCAGGCTACCCTGCCCTGTGATCACCTCTTCTCCAGTCCTTTCCCTGGGCAAACATCTGCCTCAGAAGTCCCAGCGTACACCTGGCATGGCGGTGGCACCTGTACCACAGTATGAAGACCCAGGCATGAGCACAGATTTGAGGCCTGCTTGGATTACTGGGTGGGATACTGTTTTAGAAGCCCAGCGAAACAGTAAAGAGACACACGCCTGTAATCCCAGCACTGGGAAGCTGAGGCAAGACTGGGGGGAGTCTGAGTCTAGCCTGGGCTACACAGTAAGTTCCAAGTCACTCAGAATTGCACGTGAGATCCTTTGTCATGTCCCAGACAGAGCCGTGAACTCCTCCTTGGACAGACTGGAAGACCCATGGCTCTGAGCACCTCGACTGCTTCCCATCAGCTTTCTGCTGGCTGCTAACCAGACCGTGCTCACAGGGGCCCAGGAGCTGATATATTCAGAAGACTGTCAAACCAGGACTGCGCTGGTCCTCCGAGGACCTGTGAGCACGAGGCTTGCTTAAGTTGATCAGACAAGCTGAGGGCAGACTAGAGCCACCATGAAGACACTGCATTCTGTGGGCAGGAAAAATACCCCACACCAGGATGAGTCAGGGACCCGCCACCAAAACAGTCTACTCCAGAAAGATCAGTACAGACTATTTTTTCCAGTGTACATTACATCTTAACACATTAATTTAGGCAGCACAGTCTTTTTCTAGAGTCGGCACGTGGACAACAGTACCAATTTCGTGAGGCCCAAATGTGATTGTTGAGGCAATGCCAGGAGCCTACAGTTACCGCAGCTTCCTGCCTCGGTAGCACCAGCTTTCTTCCATGAATTGCGCCCACTTTACCCTAAGAAACCGGCACCATCATAACCCCTGTGTCAAGGCACTCCAGGTACAGGGAGAAGTGACAGCCTAAGACCACAGGGCTGGCTGGTGCTAGAACTGAGACCTGAATGAAGCCCCAGTGGAAAACCCAGGTGTTTCTGCCTCCCCATGAGCCCTCCCTGGGTCATCACCTAAATGGCTCCTATACACTGGAAACTTCCATGGTGCCTCCATCATAGCTTTGAGTTCTGCATATTATGGTCAGAGGTTGCAAACCACTGAAGAACTTACATCACGGGGTTGAAATGACAGCCCTACAGACATGGGGGTGGGGCAAGTCCTCTAGTAGTTGTTAGCTGGGTAATGGGGTGGTTAAGACCACAGAGGCCCAATGAGTCATAGCTGATGACATAATGTAAGCCAAAGGGACAGGTCCCTGGCACAGCAAGGTCAAAGTTCAAGCCAGTCCCCCACCCAGTGCCAACAACCTATGCACAAGACGGGAGACAAGCCTCACAGGCACTGTTCCAAACGCTCCATGCCAGGAGTGTACAGGGTGCGAGACAAGGTTCCCTAGGTGTGCAAGCAATTGAGCAGAGGTAGGGGCAGTGCTCTTGTTGAGGACATGGGGCTAGAGGGACCAGGAATACACAACAGAGACAGCACAAAGGGTGACCCCCAGACATCCATAACCCTAAGGCTCTCAGGAGAGGGAGGAGCTCAGCCCTATAGGAAATACAGAACCCCTGCCACCTTACTGCAAGCTAGCCAGCAAGAAAGGCATGCCAGCTGGGCCTGGGGAGACGACTCATCTGTTAAGCACACTGGCTGCTCTTGCAGGGGCTCAGGTTCTATTCCCAGCACCCACATGGCCCCTCACAACCATTTGTAACTCTAGTTCTAGGGGACTCAATGCACCCAAAGACCCAGAACTACTACATTCAGGTAATACACATAAAACAGAATTCTTGGTTTTCTTTCTTCCCGAGACACGGTTTCTCTGTTAGTCCTGACTGTCCTAGAATTTGCTTTGTAGACCTGCCTGTCTCTGCCTCCCAAGTGCAGAGGTAGTACCAGCTTAGTAACAGTGCACACAGGTGAGCAGATCCCAGAATAGCCACCCTCTGTCTGGTAATTCAGAGTGCTGGGGAGCCCAGAAGGGCATGGGATCCCAGAGACCCTGGACATCTCCTATCCAGACATCTCTTGCCACTCCATTTCCTTGAGGACACTGTGCCCC
This sequence comes from Arvicanthis niloticus, assembly GCF_011762505.2. Classification (NCBI taxonomy): domain Eukaryota; kingdom Metazoa; phylum Chordata; class Mammalia; order Rodentia; family Muridae; genus Arvicanthis; species Arvicanthis niloticus. The sequence continues at coordinate 5,380,876 of NC_047663.1, forward strand.
TAGCCTCTACACTTCTTAAAGAAATCTTTGGATAGCCGTGTGCTTTGTGCCCAAAAAATCTGGGAAAAGGGCCATTTAACACACACTGGCCATACAAACCCACACTGGCCACAGCGGCGAGCACAGAAAACAGCGTGAAGAAGTTGGGTGTGGTGACGTACACCTTTCACCACAGTGCGTGGGACGCAGGTGGATCTGGGTCAAGGGCCAGCCAGGGCTGCGTGTAGTGAGATGCTATCCAACAATGAGAACGCCGTGAGGTCAAGCTCCATTTATTTATGGCCATGGCACAAAGCAGTCCTCAACCAGTGAATACCCAAAAAAGCAAATCAAGAGGCAAACCCAACAGGTCCAGGTGTATGCAGTAGGGCCAGATTCTCATCCAGTGCACTCAGACAAATCTTCCAGTCAAATGATCTGAAAAAAAGAAAGCATACGACACCAGTCCTCATTAAACCCGAAGTCTTAATGTTTAAAGACACCAGCACACAAACCACACCCCAGGGTGGATATACAAGGTGCCAGTCTTTTTAATTGCATGTCCTTCCAAATTATAGAAACTGCTGGCACCCAGGGCTGGCCACCTACCCAAGTCAGTGACTTCCTGACCTTTCTCCAGGTTTACTGTGGGCTTTCCTTGGGAACCTGCTGGTCAACAGAAGCAGAGGCTAGGCCTCTGGTGGCCAAGGACTCTGCGGCTCAGCACAACCTGAAAGCCATTCCTATCTGACCTTCCTCCCGCCAGCCATGTCTGACTCTAGCATGCCTGTGTCCCCTCCCCCATCTGTGCCTCCCTCACGGGACCGCAGTAGCCCGTGTGCTGTCTTTCCCATTGCCTTTCATTACTTGCTGACGTCACTCAACAAGCCGGACCTTCTCAGACATACTAAGCACATACTCTTCTGCTGAACCACACTCCAGCCCGGGCCCCGTGTTCCTGAAGAGCATGTGACACGCCCAACTATGGCAGATTACTATCATGGCTCTTTCGGATATGTGCCAGACCAAGGACCGCCAAAATGGTGGCCACTGGCCCCATGTAGCTACTTAAAATACAAATTCCAGTCCCTCAACCACACAAGAAGACAGCCTAGTGAGGCCCATGGCTGCTCAGGTGAGTCACGGGGAACTATTTCAGTCACGACAGTTTGTTTGGGTTGTACTATTGTCTCATCCAGTGACATCTGAAATCACAACTGTACGCCTATCTTTGTTTAAGCTCCACATGGGCGGGGCATATTCACACTAGAACACTTTGCCCGAAGGCACTCAGCCTGGAGCTCCATCCCCTGCATCACATAAACCAGGTATGGTGGAGGATGCCTGCCATCCAGCAGTCCAGAGGTAGAGGAAGGAGAATTAGAAGTTCAAGGCTACCCTCAGCTACTTAATGAGTAAAGGGCAGCCTGGGCTAAGTGAGACCCTATCTTAAAGGGTGGTGGCGCAGTTGCTGGAGAGATGGCTAGCACTTGGTGCTTGCTCTTATAGAGGCCCTGGGTTCAGTTCCCAGAATCCACACCGGGGCTGATAACCCTCTGTAACACCACTTCCAGGGAATCTGGTACCCTCTTGTGACCTCTGGAGGTACCAAACGTTCACACTCATAAAATAAAGAATAAGCCTTTTTTTTTTTTTTCAATCTATAGTGAGGAATTGGAGTGAGGGGTTGGAGCAGCAGGTCAAAGCTTTGCTTTTGAAGGAAGCAGACAGCATCAATCCTTGCAGAGTTCTGAGCGGTACTCAGTCCCCACAGCGGCAGCAAGAGTCCTGTTTGCAGTATCATACATGACCACCAAACTGCTAAGATGTTCACACCTGTTACTGCAAATTCTAACCCCAGGGAGAGGTTCCTCTGGGATCTTACTTTAGGTCAAGGTCGGGCTGTCTGGTACAGGGCTGCACCCACCTCGGGCAGGTTCAACCACACAGGAGCCTTTCCCCAGACCGTCCACCTCAGGACACTGTACCTCCTGGCTACACATACCTGGGTCACCCAAGCTGAAGTCACTTTAAACTCGCCTCAGGAGAAAGGAGTTACTGCGTGCTTTCGTCCAGTCGCTGGGGACTGTGTATTTCATTTTCTGGGTGGAAAAAAAAAATACAATTCAGTTTAAGCGGATGACCTCGTGCGGCGCCTGCACACAGAAGCCTGTGCACGGCCGGTCGGGAGGCCGGGGCACAGCGCCCTCCTGCAACCCCCGCCCATCCCGCGGCCACGTGCGGGCCCGGGGTTAGCCTCCTCCCGGGAGAGCCCCGGGAGAGCTTTCTAAGTCCCACGAGCGCCTTCTGGAGGCTCCAAGGCGCCCCCGAGCGCGCTACACAGTCCACATCGCTCTCCGTACGAAGCACGCGAGTTCTTCTCCCCGGCGGAAGTGGCGCCGCAAATACATTTCCGGCCGGAAGTGAAGACTTACCATCGAGACGGTCTCTAGAAGGTCACTCTGGGCCTTGGGTCATCCAGGGCGGCCTTAAAGGGGCCGCGTTCTAGCCGCGGTTAGATCCGCTAGAGCTCTTCGGGGCTTTGCGGGCTCCTCTATAGAGGCGCAAGCGGGAGGGACTTCCTACTCCCGGGCACCAGGAACTAGCCACTGTCCCTTTACCAATCACGTGCAGGACTTTGGGTCATTGGTAAAGATCAGAAAGCTGACTTTCTCGAGCCCAGTCACCCTTGTTGTGGTAAAGGCGGCTGAAACCCTGCCGGTCCTCCTGCAAACCTGTGTGTGACCTTCCATCTTAGTATGAACCCATGGGTGGGATCAATTGATCCATCGTGAAGTCAGCACCCTCTTGATCCAATGGCTCCCCAAAGTCGTACCTCTGAACACAGGACTGTATCTAGAATCAAGCCTTCAACAGAGGAACGTCACACTGTGGTCCAGCAAAGGGTTTGGATCTGTAATGTGGCATCTCTGAGCTCAGGCCTTCAACCTCCAAAATGGCATCCAAGTCCTGCATGCAGTTCCAGGTTTCAAGCATCCCAAGGTATCCCAGGGTCCAAATAGAAAATTCCACGAAGTGTTTGATCAATTATCCCAGGGCCAAAGTCAATGCTGTGTAGTAATTTCTTCTGAAACAGCTCATCCGGAAGGAAGCTTGAGAAAGAAAGTGCGATCGGGAAGGTCCTTCAGACTCGGAAAATAAGTCACAAGTCTCAAAAAGTTCCTGAAGCTTACTAGATTCACAAGGCCCCGCCCTCCTTAGTGAGGAGAGACCCTCCGCCGACCTTGTGGGCACCTTTGGGTTGTCCGTGTTCCTGTGAGTAACCCCAGAAAACTCACCGTTTCATCTGGGTGGACTTTGGTGTTATTGCAACTTTGGTCTGTCATTGAGTAAACATGGTGGTCTCATCTCCCTAGAGAAAGTGTCACACACCCTTACAGCTCGGGCATTTTATAGTGGCTCCTTCTAACAAGTCAAATTCACCTACAGGTCAATAGAGAAGCGGGGTAAAGAGAAGGTAAGCATGCACACTTTATTTTTCAGCAAATGGAGAAAATGACATGCACACATCCTTGATATGGGATGAAGGGTTTTGCACGTCTCGCTGTGATGTGACTCTAACCGCTGAGTACAGACTCTTATTGAGATGGGTCTTGTGGATGCAAAAACACAACTTTTGCCTCAAAGGAAATAAGAGATAATTTATTCTGGAGCCAAATTTGAGTGACCAAATATCAGGAAACAAAACCAGGTTACCCCTCGGGTTCCATGTCCCTGCACGGAAGTGGTTTTGTAAGGTTTTTATAGTAACAGAACAAAGAAGGTCTTAGAAGATACTTTATAAGGATGTGTCAGGCAGGGCAGTGGTGGCGCACACCTTTAATCCCAGCACTTGGGAGGCAGAGGCAGGTGGATTTCTGAGTTCGAGGCCAGCCTGGTCTACAGAGTGAGTTCCAGGACAGCCAGGGCTACACAGAGAAACCCTGTCTCGAAAAAACAAAACAAACAAAGATGTGTCAGTGGAGGGCTGGAGCGTTGGCCCAGCAGTTAAGAGCACTGGCTGTTCTTCCAGAAGACCTGGGTTCAATTCCTAGCTCCACGTAGCCCAGCATCATCAAGTCCAGTCATGTGGGATCCAGCGCCACCGTCTGGTCTCTCTGGGCACATGCACTCAAAAGCATTTATATACATACAAATTTTTTTAAGTAAAAACTTTTAAAAAAGAATAAGAAAAAGTAAATACATTGGCAGAGACACAAGAGAAGCGGTTGCAAGATGGGGGCGTCTCTCCTATAGGACTCAGGGGCTGTCCAGTGACATTCTTAGCTTTTAGATTGGTGGAAACTAGTTAATAGAGTCTAAAAGTATTTTTTTCCCTCTCAGTCACAAAAATGCTAGCACAGACACGGAGGTGGACGAGGAATAGCTACTTAAGAGGCACAAATGAGCCCACGATCAGGTAATTAGGGTCTTGACTGGCAGTGTTGCGACTGCTCCGCAGCTCTGCACCGCAGTAGTTCCCATCAGCCTCTGCGGGAACATCTCGGTCACAGTCTCATGTAACCCAAGCTAGTCTGGGACTCTCTATATAGTTGAGGATAACTTTGGTTCCTATTCCTCCTGCTCTGCCTCTCCAGTGCTGGGATTTCAGGTGTGTAGCACGGTTGGCTGTCTTTTATTCTTGGTGGGAATCTCTCGGTCTGGCAGTCTTGAAGACACTGGGAAGGCAATGTGGGAGAAAGCCCTGGAGGTGTCCAGGCCCCACCCCACCCTACCCTGCTTCTCTGCCCAGTTTTAATTTCACTTGCTTCACACTGCTCAACTTCGGTTATCTGGTTTTCTTGCTGGAACAGACCAGCTTAGTTTTGCTCTGTTTTATCAGCTCATGTGATAATTAAAAATGTGTTAGGCTAGCCAGGCAGTGGTGGCACACGCCTTTAATTCCAGCATTTAGGAGGCAAAGGCAGGCAGATCTCTGAGTCTGAAATCAGTCTGGGCTAGAGTGAGTTTCAAGACAGGGCTACACAGAGAAACCCTGTGTCGAAAACCGAAAGAAAAAAAAAAGTAATTAAAACTATTCCAACAATATAAACAGTGGCTTGAGGCGGCGGCCGTTGTGACTGGAGTGGAACTCAGGTCATCCTGGAAAGGAGCCTCCTGTATCCCTTGGGCTAGTAACACACCAGTCAGTGAGCTATCCTGGGGGACAGAATTTTCCCTCACTGTGTTGCCCAGTCTGAGAACTCCTGGGCTGGAGCGAATCTCCTGCCTGAACCTCCCAAGTAGCTGGGGTTACAAGTCCCCTGTGGTGGCCACACGGATCGGCTGAACTGTTTCTGCCACGTGGAGCTAGAGAGGGACAGTCCCAAGGTGAACAGGGCAGAAGCTGCGGAACAAGAGGTGCATTCCGCAGCCCCGGGCGCCCCCTGGTGGCGTCTCTGGGTAGTGTGGTCTGCCACACGAAGAGGTCTTTGAGGTCAGAAACAGACCAGACCCCAGTCCTGGTCTGTGACCCACTTCAACCTCACTGGAAAGAAACAAAACAAACCAACCCAGCCCACTACATCTCTCTGAAATGCGTTAAATAGCCCACGAGAGGTGTGTGTGAGAAAGAAGAGTTTCTGGACTTTCACAGCTTAGAAAGTTACCCAGAAACAGTTCAAAAGCACTGGCTGTTCTTCCAGAAGACCTGGCTTCAATTCCTGCTACCCACATGGCAGCCCAGCACCATCTGCAAGTCCAGTCCCAGGAGATCCAGCGTCCTCTTCTGGTCTCTCTGTGCACACAGCATGCACATGGCCCATAGACATACATGCATGCAAAAAGCACTCACATACATTAAAATTTAAAAATGAAGAAAAAAATTAAATACATTAGTGGAGACACAAGAGAGCCAGTTGTAAGATGGGAGAGCATGCAGGTGCTGTCCAATGACATTCTTGGCTTTTAGATTGGTGGAAGCTAGTGAAAAGATTCTACAATATCCTGATGGGGTCAATGGGAATTCCCAAGAAAAGAGATTTAACTGCCAGAGCCAAAGTTCTTAAGGGGAACTTACATGTAAGCCATGTGTTAGGGTTCTCTAGAGGGCCACAATGGTTGAATGGATCTGTATATGTCAAAAGGGCAGTTGACTCTAGTGACTTACAGGCTGTGGCCAGCTTGTCCAGCAATAGCAGTGTCCCGATGAAAAGGCCGGGGATCCAACAGTTGTTCAGTCCATGAGGCTGGACGTCTCAGCTGGTCACCAGTATGCTTTGGAATCCTAAAGAAGCAGGTTCTAACGCCAGGGAAGGGATGCCTCAGCGATAGGGTAGATGAATGTGCCAGAGCAAGCAAAAGCAAGCAGGCAAAGTACAAAAGCTTCCTTCATCCATGTCATTTTATGTGGGTTGCAGCCTCAAATGGTCCAATTAAATAATAATAATTTTAAAAAATCCCTCACAAATGTATCCAGCAGCTTGGCTTTTAGTTGATTTTAGGTGCGGTGAAATTGGCAACAGGAAAGAGGTGTCCCGTCCCATCCATAAGCAGTGGTCGGGCTGTGGAGTTTACACGGGCGTTTGAGGGATTTAGGCTGGTGGTGGGCCTCCTGCACAGGGCTCTTTCCCAAGCGCTGCAGAAATGGTTCCTATTTCCAGAAGGGGAGACTGCAGGTGTCAGTGTCTCTGCTGCAGATTCGGGGTGCATGGAGGGGTCTGCAGAGTGCCCTGCAGCTGCCAAGTGTTGTCTGCAGGTGGCTATTGAGTGTTTCTGCAGAATATCAATGCTGTGTGATGAGGGTATCTGTGCTTGTCCTGGGGACCTCACAGAGGGCACGACCTAGGGGTCATAGTTTCAGTCACCAGCCTTGAGTCCTCACCCCTGACTCTGTAGGAGTTTGTACCCTTGTGACTGCAGCTCCTTAAACTTGTTTTTTATTCATTTATTTTTTAGGTATTTTTTGGAACCTAGGGCCTTCTGCATTTGTAGCAAACAAACCCCTCCCGACTCCTCACCCCCCCACCCCCCACCTTCCTAAGACAGGGTTTCTCTGTGTAACCTTGGCTGTCCTGGAACTCACTCTGTAGACCAGGCTGGCTCCTGGACCTTCTGCTCATGTTTAAAAATTTTAAAGTAGGCAGATGAGACGGCTCAGCAGGTAAAGGTGCTTGCTGTCTCTGTCTCCAGGGACCCGCATGATGGGACAAGAGAAATTGCTCTCTCAAGTTGTTCTCTGACCTTCCCACGCACACTGTGGGTGAATGCATAAACATTCTCTCCCCTCTTTAAGTAAGTGACACAGCTCCATCTTACTCTTTGAGACAAGGTCTCTCACTGAGTCACCTGGACTGGCCAGTGAGTCCCAGACATCCTCCTGTCTCCACCACTGTACTGCTGACATTCCAGGCTATGGTGGTTTGAGTAAGAACGGTTCCCTTAGGCCATATTTGAATATTTAGTTCTCAGCTGGTGGAACTGTTTAGGAAGAATTAGAAGGTGTGGCCTTGTTGGAGGAGGTGTGGCCTTGTTGGAGGAGGTGTGGTCTTGTTGGAGGAGGTGTGGCCTTGTTGGAGGAGGTGTGGCCTTGTTGGAGGAGTGAGCTTTGAAGTTTCAAAAGCTCATAACAGGTAGATCTCTTGTTCCCTCTCTGCCTCCATTTTGAAGCATTTTATTGTAAATATTTTGTCTCATTATTAATGGACTTTTTAAGCCGGGCAGTGGTGGCGCACGCCTTTAATCCCAGCACTTGGGAGGCAGAGGCAGGCGGATTTCTGAGTTCGAGTTTTTTGTTTGTTTGTTTGTTTTTGTTTTTCGAGACAGGGTTTCTCTGTTAGCCTTGGCTGTCCTGGAACTCACTTTGTAGACCAGGCTGGCCTCGAACTCAGAAATGTGCCTGCCTCTGCCTCCCAAGTGCTGGGATTAAAGGCATGCGCCACCACTGCCTGGCAAAAATGGACTTTTTAAAAAGTTACTATTTTTGTTTGTTGAGGATAGAGAGAGAGCCCAGTAACCGAGAGCACTTACTGCTCTCGCAGAAGACCCCAGCGTGGTTCCCAGCACCCATACAATGGCTCACAATCTCTTTAACTCCAGCTTCTGGGGCCCAACACTGTCTTCCTGATTCCAAAGGCACAAATATCCCACACAAAGACACACATAGTTAAAAACAATAAAACTAAATCTTAAGATTGCCCTGTGTGTGTCCTATCTCTCATGACTTACATACAGTACAGTGACATGACAGCCCAGCAAACTCATTATAAGTTGAAAATAAAAATTGGGAAGGGCTTAAAATTACCTTGTAGGTATTTGTTGTGCATGTGTGTGAGTGCCCGTGTCACAGTGTGTGTGTGTGTGTGTGTGTGTGTGTGTGTGTGTGTGTGTGTGTGTGTAGGTCAGGGCACATCTTGAAGAAGTCAGTTTTGTCCTTCCACCAAGTGGGTCCCAGGGACCAAGCTTAGGTTCTCAGGCTTGGCGTCGAGTGCCTTTGTCAGCGGAGCCACCCCAGCAAATCTTTTGGCCCAGAACTTGCTATGTAGACCAAGCTGACTTTGTCTTGCGGCAATCCCCCTGCCTCCACCTCCTGAGTTCTGAGAGTGAGCCAACATGTACAGCTTTTGTTGTGGTTGTGAGTTTTTTGTTTTGTTTATTTGTTTGTTTGTTTGGTTTTAAGACAGGTGTAGACCAAGAGGGCCTGGAATTCAGAGATCTACCCGCCTCTGCCTCCTGGGTGCTGAGATCAAGATGTGTGCCACCACGATCAGTCAGGGAACATCTTAAAACGACACTTTATTATCCTGTGTATGCCTGAGTGTATGTGTTCACATGTATGTGTTCATGTGTGTGGATGTACATACGTGTACAGGAACATGTGGACACCCTGAGGACAACCTCAGAGGTTCTTTATATGCTGCCCACCTGTTCTGACACATGGTCTCATTGGCCTGGGTATTATTTAGTAGACTGAGCTGGCCAGTGAGCCTGGGGACCCTCCTGTTTCTAATGATCTGGTACGAAGACAGAAAGTGCAAAGTGCACATCACCGCCCGGCACAACCCTTTAATCAGTAAAGCACTACAAGGCGATGCGCTGCAAGAGCGTCCTTTCTCTATCTGTAGGACTGTCTTACACTCTTTCCAAACATCATGCAACCATTCAGCTCTGCTCCAGCAAAACACCACACACAGTCTCATATGTCTGCTTCAGCAAAACATCCTCTCACAAGACAGCTTCCAGAAAAACAGCACATGACACAACTGAGTTTCCAGAGAAACCAGAAATTCCCACTTCAGGCGCTCGTGCTTGCGTGTGTGTGTGTGTGTGTGTGTGTGTGTGTGTGGCTGTGTGGGTGTGTAGGTGTGTGTGTATTATGGGTGTGTGTTTGGGTATGTGTGTCTGTGTCAGTGTGTTTGTGGGTATGTGTGTATGCATGTGTGTGTGGATGTATGGGTATGTGTGTGTGGGGGTTGGTGTGTTTGTGGGTGTGTGTATGTGTGCATGTATGTATGTGTGTATGTGTGTGTGTCAATGTGTTTGTGTGTATATATGTGTGGTGTGTGTGTGGGTATGTGGGTGTGTATGTATGTGTATGTATGAGTGTGTGTGTGTGTGTAGGAGTATGTAAGGGTATGGGTGTAAATGTGTGTGTGTGTGTGTGTGTGTATGGTTATGTGTGGGTGTGTGTGTTTGGGTATCTGTTTGTGTTGGTGTATTTGTGTGTGTGTGTGTGTGTAGGTGTGTGGAATTGGATGTATATGTGTGTGTGTATAATGTGTGTGTGTTGGTGTATTTGTGGGTGTGGATGTATGGGGGTGTGTATATGGGTGTGGATATGTGTGTGTGTGAGAGTATGTAGGTGTGGGTGTGGGGGGTTAGGAGGTAGTGTATGTGTCTGTGTGTGTATATACACATGCATCCAGTGCCCATAGAGCCCTTGGAACAGGAGTTACAGTTGTGCACTGCCAGGTGGTGCGGGAACTGAACCCAGGCCCCCGCCTGGGCAGTAAGCGCTCTTCACTGCTGGGCCAGCTGTCCAGCCCCCAGGAGATCATTTGTATTCCTAGGCATTTGCCTAGAAAGAGAAATTGATTTTATCTGATTCAAAAGAAGGCACACAGGTCTGAGTCCAGATATCATACCAACAAGCACACTGAGGAAATGGTTCTTAAAACACGCCAAGCCACTCTCTTTTAGTTCTTGGATTTTCTGTGGATGTTTGTGGGGAACATCCCAGCGTGTTCGACCCCGGGTCAGCATGAACATGTGGTGTTACTCCTTACTCTGCTTCTTCCCTGTCTTCCTGAGCAGCCCCAGATGTGACTCCCCTCCCTCCTGTTGAGTTACTGGCAAGTGTCTGGTTTCATTATCACAGAGAGTCAGCTGCAGGGCTTGGGGGCTTGTCCAGTTTCTGGGACACCCTGTGTATTATCTATCCATCATCTTCCTCAGCTGCTTCCAGCCTTGTCAGTCAGCACAACAAATACTTCAGGCCTGAGCCTCTGCCCCTTCTGGAGCTTGGGAAGAACCAAGAACTGGCAGAGGGGCAGCCCATTCTGCTCCTGCGACTCCAGGAGCACCCTCACCTCATAACCTGCCTGGGTCCTGATTAAAAAACACTGTGTCCAAGAATGTCTTCCGAGTGACTGAAATGATCGTCTTCTAAAGCTTTTTCTGCATCCTGCCCGTGTAAGAACGCCGCTCTCACAACCTTTGCTGAGCAGGGGACTGCAGATCTCCAGAAGCCTTTCACTAGGACATGCTGCTAGTCCTAGTGAGCTTTAGTTGTTTACCTGACAACGATCTAGAGTCACCTGAGAAGGCACTCTCAACTGAGGGAGTGCCAAGAGCTGATTGACCGGTGTGTCTGCAGGATTATCTTGATTGGTAATTGATGCAGAAGGGGCCAAGCCCACTGTGGGCGGCTCCATTCCCTGCGCTGGCGGTCCTGGGCTGTATAAGAAAGCTAGCTAAGCAGGAGTCTTTGAGGGAAGCCTGTTTCTGCTATACCTTATGGCATGAGTTCCCTGGTCAGAGGGCAATGCTGTGCTGAATAGCACCTCCTTTCAGGCTCCTGCTTGACTTCCTGCCCTGGCTTTTCTCAACAGTGAACTGTTACCTAAAAGTCTAAACCAAATCTCTCCCCCGCCCCCCCCCCCCCAGGTTGCTACTGGTCATAGCATTTGTCACAGTGATAGATGCAACCAGGAGAGAGGGGCCGGGGGGGGGGGGCATCAGCCTCATGCTGGTGGGGCAGAGAGATAGACGGGACCTGGCTACTGTGTGATGCTAAGGGAGGGGCCTTCCAGACCCAGCATTTCAGAGCACCTACTGCCAGCACCCTTTCAGAGATCAGGAGTTAAGGCCCACAGCCTGTTAAAAATGCAAATGAAGCCACACGCACAAAAGGAGACCTATTCTCGCACACAGCTTTCCCTGCTTGGGGAACATCACAATATTTACCCTGAAATCGTTCCAGGATTAGAAGAGTTTAGCTTTCCATGTTGACATCTATGGTACAAATGGGACTAATGTGGGAGTAAGGGGGGGGTGGTTCCCCCTGAGTCAGCTCCGTTCAGCACCTGACAGACAGACGGTGGTCACGTGGAGATACCGCTGTGAGCTCAGGCAGGACTGATGGAGGTGACAGGACAGGATGCGGGCTCACTGTCACAGGGATGACACAGGCAGGAGAGGGGTGGAGGGACTCTCCAGACAATGAAATGATTTAAAGTCCCCGGTCTTGTCTCCCTAGAGGCTGCCATTTTTCAAGCTGTTGGTGAATGCCAGCCGACTCAGCTGTCTGTGATGCTGTGATCCAGGGGCTGGTGGCAGCCAGTGCGTGACAACATGCCACCCGCTTGTCTTTCCTGACTAGGTTTCCACCTCACGTTTGTCACGCTAGGAAGGAGCAGGGTGACGGAGCCCATACTCCTGGTACGAGTCATTTCCTTTTGCTTCTAGAGAGGCTTCTGAGGTGGCTGGGGAGAAGGGAGCCCCTGAGTCCAGACACAGGTCACTAGAGATCACCCCAGCTGGGCCAGGGCTGTCTACATGAGTATCCAGTGGAAAAGGATGCCACAAGGAGCCACGTCAGGATCCTTTGCGAATCCTCGTGGACTCACATGTCAGCCACTGTTATTGCCACAGCTGTGTCCTGGCTCTATCACAGACTTCCATGAAGACTGTTTTTATCATACAAGTTGTGTGCATGACGGCCCCAGTTATATAGGGGAGGTGAGATGTCATGGAGCACCAGAATCAACCTTGTCCCAGTAGGACATCTGGCAGATAGGTCACTGTAAGGAGTCACTTCTTGTTATTGTTGTTGCTGTAACAAAATACCAAAGGTGAGTAACTTTGTAAAGAAAAGAGGGTTACTTAGTTCACTGTTCCAGAGATTAAACAGCTTAGTTCTGGCCTCAGCATGAGAGCCTCTGAAGTACATACACGTGCAACAAGGAGAGGTCACATGGCCAGACAGGAAACCAGAAGGATGCCAGGGCTCTACAGTCCCTCCCCTCAAAACATCTTGGTGGTCTGGGGACCTTCCAGCAGGCTCTACTGCTCTTAACTTCCAACACACAAACCTGTGGAGACAACCAAACATGACAGTCAGCAGGAGTCACTAACACTTTGTTATCTGTTATTTATCTTCTGTAAGACTCAGGCTCAGGACTAGAGAGATGGCTCAGCGGTTAAGAGCACTGACTGCTCTTCCAGAGGTCCTGAGTTCCATTCCCAACAACCACATGGTGGCTCACAACCATCTGTAATGGGATCTGATGCCTTCTTCTGATGTTCCTGAAGAAAGCTACAGTGTACTCACATACATAAAATAAATAAATGTAATATTTTAAAAAGACTCAGGCTCCATGACAGTAGAGGAGAGTGTGTGTGTGTGTGCATGTGTATGCTTGTGTATATGTGCACACGGAAGACAGGGGATGGCCTGAGATGTCATCCTCAGAGACACTCTCCAGTTCCTCAGTGAGCCCCAGGGACCTGTGTCTCTACTTTCCCAGTGCTGGGATTATAAGCATGCACCACCATGCTTGGCTTTTCACCTGGGTTCTGGGGACTGAATCCCCAGCCGCATGCATAGCAAGCATGTTACTGACCGAGCCATCTCTCTAGCCCCTGAGGAAAGTTGCATACGTTTGTTTTTACATTTATTTTATGTGTATGAATATTTTGTCTGCATGTTTGTGGACCATGCTTAGTAACTGAGGAGGTCAGAAGACGGGGTCAGGTCCCTCAGAACTGGAGTTAAAGAAAGTTGTGACCCAGCATGTGGGAGCTGGGAACTGAACCAGGGTTCTCTGTAAGAGCAGTAAGTGCTCTAACCACTGAGCAAACTCTCCAACCTTTAATAAGTCCTGATAATTAGTACCAGTGATGCCTGAATGAAGACAAGACGATAGCAAGTCACAAGTCATCATTTCCCGATGTGTTTGCACAAAGAACTTTTCTCTCCTTTGCCCGAAAAGGGCGGCTCCTGAGGTTTCAGTGGTTAGACTGTCCTGGAGGCTGGCTACCACTGCCGTGCATCGGATTGCCTGTGAGAGATCCTCAGGTAAGGGCCATCGTCAGTCTTCACCTGGAAAGGGCTTTTGAATCACAGCTCTGAGGCAGCCTGAAGAAGACATTGATCTTCGCAGGCTGAGTCTTAGCACCAGGCGGCCAGCAGAGCCTGCGACTGAGCCAGCAGCCACTCAGAGGTTAAATGCTCTTGGGACCCCTCTGTTCACCACACTGGCACTTTTAGCTCCCAGGAAGTGGAGGGTGAAAGTGGGTGGCAGAGAGGTCCTTTCTTCACATCTCTGCACCCGCCATCCAGTCAAGCCGTGATGGCCCCTGACCGGTGTGCTCTATAGGAACACCTTGTCCTGGGGCCATGCTTCAGCTTGCAAGATGATTTTCAATCCTCAGCTCCGCTGTTGGCAGGAGTTTGGGATTCCAAAGCCCTGGTAAGTAGAAGATTGTTCATCCCCAAATTGTCCCTCAGGACTTGGGAGAGGGAGGGAGAAAAAAAAAAATGTAGGGATGGAAGGGATGAAAGGTTTCTTTCTTCCTCAAATTGGAACCACACGTCAGATGAAAATAATGTGTCTTGGAGGTTTCGATAAGATAGAAGAGAAAATTGCGGGAGATGTGTTCAGGGCGCTTATCTTCTCTTGCCCCTGTCAATCCAAGACAGTGTTTTCTGCTGATGAGAAAGCCAGGAAGACAGAACAAAGGCTGTCTTGGAAACACGGTCCCTCAGAACATTAGACCGTTTTTAAAGAGTTTAATTTCATGGCTTTCACGCGAACGGTTGTTTTCCCGATTCCAGAGGCAGCTGGAGAGAGGAAACAGAGTGTGGCTGCCAATTAGCGCCGTGTCTTGCTGGCTTTGTTCAATTGGTGCCTTTTGTTTGAGCCTAAATGCAGCTTCCAAGCCACTTGGCTTCTAGGATGCTGCGTTCTCACAGATCAGTGGTTCCAGAGAGCCTTGTGCAGTAACAGAGGGAGGCAGCCTGGCCCCGGACAGCATGCATGGTGCCAGAAAGCCTAGTGCGGTGCCAGAGGGAGGCAGCACGGGCAGCTTCGACAGCTCCTTCCTGGCTTTAGGGAGAAGATGTCACTAACAGTATAAGCTAATTGTGTCCTCTCCTACTGAACATGCATAGGTTGTAGTCCTAATTGCCAGGACCCCTGAGCTGTGTGTGAACTCATTTAGAAATAGGGGCTATAAAATAAGATTTATTTTATTTTTTATTACGTGTGTACTTGTGGGTGTGTGCACTAGGTATCCCTGGAGCTGGACTATAGGGGTTCATGAGCTGCCCAGTGTCTGGAACTGACCTCAAATCGTGTGCTGCACGCTCTTAACTACCTCTCCAGCCCTGAGTCTCTACGGAGATGATCAAGTGAAGGAGTCTTAGGGCCTCATCCAATGACTGGTGTTCTTAGCAGGAAGGCCATGGGTCTGGGGAGGTGGCTTGGGCAGGAAAATATTTGCCTGAGTTCAGTCCCCAGTACCCATGTAAAAAAGATGGTGTCCGTGCACACTTCTAATCCCTGCAGGAGGGAGATGTGGACCCGGAGGCTTGCCGCCAGGAAGCCTAGCCCAACTTGGAGAGTCCACACTAGTGAAAGAGGCACACACATAACCACACATGCGCACAAAAGAGAGGACGTGTGGACACAAGCACATAGGGAAAACGAACTGAAGAGACACAAGGAGAAGACTGCCACTTGCAAGCCAAGGAGAGCAGCCTCAAAAACAACTAGCCCTGCCCAGACCCCAGCTTTGGACTTCTGGCCTCCAGAATCCTGAGAAAACTCAGTATCCATTATTTAAACTCAATTGTGAGGCTCAGCTCTGAAAACCATAGGGCACTGAAACAGCCACTAGAGAGCTGCCTCAGTTTCCCCAGCTTAGCTCAGCCTGGATGAGGTGGCAGAGATAGTTACAACCCTCGACAGAGCCCTCAGGCCCGTGAGAATTCTTTCTGTGGGGAGCTGTAAACAATATCTATCCCCTCTTCTGACATCCTCACAACAAACCAAAGCATGAGTCCACCAGAGATTCCCCCAGGGGAGCCATGAGTCCACCAGAGATTCCCCCAGGGGAGCCATGAGTCCACCAGAGATTCCCCCAGGGGAGCCATGAGTCCACCAGAGATGTAAGGAGTCTGGGGACTGGCCCTGGGGGGCATCCTGCATGGATCGGGGACGTCGTCTTTCCAGGATAGGTGAGTAAGGAGCTCCATGTGGTAATTAAGTGGACACATCCTTCAAAGGTAGGAGCAGACCAACCCCGTGTGGAAGTCCCAAAGTGGATATGCTTGGCCGTGACTAAGGCTGAGGGGCAGGGAACCTATGAGGAGCACAGGTCAGGGGTGGACAACACCACAGGAGACGACAGGATCCCAAGAGATGAGAGATTTCACTTTGAGGGCTGGTCCAGGGATGAACCACTGTCACAAAAGGTACATCGTTGGTGTACATGACATGGTTCTACATGGTGGGAGGAGAGAACCAGCTCCTACACACACACACACACACACACACACACACACACACACCACTAAATAAATGTAAAAAATAAGATATGTTCAGATAAAGTCATTTGTGGGTGGAATCAAGCTAAGGGGAAAGTCTCAGTCAGGGTTTCTGTTGCTGTAATGAAACATCATGATCAAAGCAACTTGAGGAAGAAGGGGTTAAGTTGTCTTACACTTCCACATCACTGTCCTTCACTGAAGGAAGTCAGAACAGGAACTCAAACAGGGCAGGAACCTGGAGGCAGGAGTTGATGCAGAGGCCGTGGAGGGGTGCTGCTTACTGGCTTGTTATCATGGCTTGCTTAGCCTGCTTTTTTTTTTATAGAACCCAGTACTACCAGCCCAGGGGACGGCACCACCCACAATGGGCTGGATCCTTCCTCATTAATCACTAATCACAATTAAGGTTCCCTCCTCTCAGATGACTACAGCTTGTGTCAAGCTGACATAAAACTAGCCAGGACAGGAGGCCATGTTGGAGTGGGTGGGAACAATCAGATGTCACCAGTATCCTTAGAGAAGAAGCAGACACATGGGGATGTGCATGAGGTAACAGATGGGACTAATGCTTCTACAAGGAGACCCAGGATTGCCACCAGCACTCGAAGCTCAGAACTCCTATCACAGCCTCCAGATGGTGCCACCCTGCTGGCACTTTGAATTTGGACTTCTGGTCCCCAGAAGGATGAGACAATACATTCTGTTGCTTCGAGCTGGTCTGTTCCTGCTTTCTGGTAAGACAGCCAGCGCCAGGAGACAAACTCAAGCCAGGGGCAACCACAAGTCAGGCCTTTGCATTCACATCTGTGAGGTCTCCAAGACAGCCTGGGGATAGGGCTCCAAGCCGGGGCTGGCAGGTCTGGCTTTATGCATTGGTGCTGGGATCAAACTCAGGTCCCCGAGTTTGGGCAGCGAGTATTTCATGGACTAAGCCGTTTCCCCGGGTCCCAGCTTAACATTTTCTGAATGAACGGCTGCATGAACTGTCTGAGTAGCTCCCTGCCTCCCAAATCCGTTTCTCCTCCTTGGGAACAGGATTTCGTCCTATCCTGTGGTGTGTTCAAAACTAAAGCCGATCCAGACTTGGCGCTGTGGGAGTGAGTACAGAGTGGGTTAAAGCAGGCTCTGCGGGGAGACAGAGCCCCTGGCGCCCTGCCCAGAGGGCCGAAGGCTGGGCAGTGAAGGCTGGGCCAGTTGCTCTGCTAGGTTTACACACTGACTTTTGTGCCTTGAAATCTAGCAGAGGTGGCTTTGTCCCAGGAACCTCTCCGTTCTAAAGCCTCCTCCCTGCAGTGAGCCTTGGAGCCACTAGATGGCAGTAAAGACCGAGGTTAAAGCGGTCCTAGTCTTGAAAGGGCCATTGTGGTGGGAGGAAGACCCGGTAAAGATGGTGTCATCTTTGGGGGAGGAAGACTAAGATGCTAAGGTTAGTATGCTCTCAGGGACCCAGGTAGAGGGACCACAGAGTCTCTATTGTCAGGATGGCTGGGAACTTGACTGGCGATCTGAAATCTTAGTGTGTCTTAGCTGGCTCTGACCAACAGAGGGAAGCCAGCTGAGAGTATGCAAAGCCCTAAGTTCAAGTCCTGGTGCACACAAAAGGGGAACAGAGGTTCTTGAAGGGAGGAGGAGTCATCTTCATGACAGTTTTATTTCTGTTGCGGTGCTAAAATACCCTGACAATAAACAATTTAGGAGAGAAAGGGGGTTCTGTCAGCTTGTGATTCCAGGTTGTAGTCTACCCTTCAATGGAAGTCAAGGAAGCAGAAACTTCAAACAGCTGGTCACAGCGTGTCCTCAGATAAGAGCGGAGAGAAATAAACACACATATGCTCACTTGCTTGTGTTCAGCCTGATTTCTCCACTTTTATACAGTTTGGGACTCTGGCCTAGGGGAATGGTGTTGCCCACAGTGGGCTGGGTCTCCTACCTCAGTTAACTCAATTAAAACACACACCCACCCACATGCTCACAGGCAACCCGATGGTTCAAGCTGACCAGTAAAGCTCGCTATTACAACTCACCATTTTGAATCAGGCAGCTTTCCAGAGCCCCAAGCATTTTACACGAGAGAAGGGGGGAGGGGAGTGGTTACCTAGCCAGGGGTACTCACCATCCAGTGTATGTGTGTGTGTGTGTGTGTGGGTGTGTGGTGTGGGTGGGTGGCAGGAAGAGAGATGACAGCAGCAGGTCACCATGGAACCTTTAGGGCTCTGGGAGGTGTGCTTATTGCATAGGATGGAAACCAGTGAGTCCTCTCTTGTTTTCTCCCCTTTTCTTGCTTGTGTCTCTTCTCTGTGGGGGTAGGGGGTGGGGTGGGAGATGGAGGTGGGAGGGTTGTGGGGATGGGGTGGGAGTGCAGTATGTTAGTCAACCTGGTCACTGACACAGTATCCTTTACTTAGGAACCCTCCAGGCTTGTTAATCTAGACTTTGTTACATTGAGAGAATCCCCAATTACTATTGACTCACAAGCCTTCCTTGAGACAAAATCAACTCCATCCTGTGAGACATTTCAGGGGCTTTGGGAGCCGACAGTGAGACAAAGCCAAAGGGGATGGTTAGGCAAGCCTTTTAGTTCTTAAACAAATCATTACTTAGCGATATGGCAGAGCTATCTCGTGCATGCGAGGGCGCAGGCACTCTCGTGCACCTTGCGTGCAGTTCAGGTCTCACAGTACCCCCTCACCCCCAGGGCAGGAAGCAAAAGGAAGAGGAGAGTTAGGTTCAGAGACTAAAATGTGGTACGGGAGTTTTATAAGTTAGCCCCGGGGTCAGGGCTCGGCAGGTCCTGGCTTTATTGAGCCTACTGAGGATTAGAAAGATGCTTAAAAATGTTCAAAATTTCAGTGTGACAAGAGAAGGTGACATGAGGGTCTGGAGAGATGGCTCAGAAGAAGGAGGTCACACTAGAGGACTAGAGTTCAGTTCCAGCACCCAGCAGCTCAGAGCAGCCTGTAACTGTACAAAATGCTGTTCCCTAAGCTCCCACCAGACTAACAACACGCACTGCTCCATAAACTCTCGGAAGACCAGTTCTCACTGTGATTGACAGCATACCTCCTCCTCCAGATGTCCCCACCAGAATCTGGGGACATGTATTAGGTTAGCTACAGGGTCTGCAGCCTGGGACTCTCCTAGAGAGAGCTGGCCATTTTGTGTGGCTCTTGGATTGTGAGTCTGCTGGGAATACTTTGCTTATCCAGAGCCTTGGGTCATCCTGAGTTGCTTTTGAGTCACAATGACCTGTGAGGTCACAGTGAGGGCCTTGGGTCACACGGAGACGGCTAGGCCTCCAGAGGTCACGTGGTGGTGAGCCATGCTCTGAATACCACATCCTGGGCGAGTTCTATGCTGGCATCATTTTTTGTGTGTCATTAAATATGTGATGAGTGCTGGGCCATATACACATGACTGTACTCAGAGGGGACAGTGGCGGTGCCTTGACTGCCATCTGGAGACAGCCCTAGGGTTTCTTCCTTTGACTGTTGATCCAACAGGAACACCTGGCTCTAGGGTATGTATCAGACATGCAATGCATACACACACACACACACACACACACACACACACACACACGCAGGTAAGCATTCATACACATAAAAAACAAACAAACCTGAGCGAGGGTGGCAGCTAGGTACACAAACACCTATCGCCCTAGCACTTGGGGACCAAGCGGAGGGATCCTAAGCCCAGAGTTGGCTCAGGGGACCCATGAGATACTATCTCAAGCTAAAAGAAAACAAATGAGCTTCTGGGGCTTTCGGGACTCTGGGGTCTTGCTTATGGCAGAGGGAGTGTGGGTGTAATCAGGGAGGCCTGAAAGGAGGAGGGCCTTTCAGGTCAGTCATCTGATCGCACGAGCCATTCCTAAAAGTGGAGAACTTTGGGGCTGGAGAGATGGCTCAGTGGTTAAGAGCAATCGCCACTCTTGCAGAGGACCCAGATTCAGTTCCCAGCACCTACATGGCAGCTCCAGGAGATCCAGTGCCCCCTGTGGCCTCTTCAGTATCACACAATATACACACGTGCGCGCACACACACACATATATACACATATACACATATACACACATATATACAAAGACACACAGACACACACACATACATTCATACACACACACACACACCTACACAGACACATGCAAAGACACACACACATACACTCATACACACACAGACACACATATACACTCATACACATACACACATACACACACACATACACACAAACACACACATACACTCATACACACATACACGCACATGCACACACACAGGCACACACACACACACACACTGGTAAATACTCAAATGTAAACATAGAAATAAATAAATAAATACTCCTTTTAAGTAGAGAATGGCCGGGCGGTGGTGGCACACACCTTTAATACCAGCATTTGGGAGGCAGAGGCAGGCGGATTTCTGAGTTTGAGGCCAGCCTGGTCTACAGAGTGAGTTCCAGGACAGCCAGGGATACACAGAGAAACCCTGTCTCAAAAAACAAACAAACAAACAAACAAACAAAAAAGTAGAGAATGTTCCTGAAGCAGACTCTGAAGAGGGGAGCAGAGATTTTGCTCTGTGACAGGGGCTCCACTTGCTACTGCCACAGGTGGCCCTGGATTGGTCTGTGAGGAGCTAGGGGAACACTCGGAGGCAGGCTCTGCAGCTCACAGTCAGTGCAAAGAGAGACCTCAGCGCTCTGACTTCAAGAACTGAATGTGGTGACAACCACATGACATCGGAGACGGGTAGTTTCCAGCACTTACCAAGAAGAGCCCAGCCTGGCTGACGCTGTGATTGTGACCTTGCAAAATAACAGGGATTAGAGAAATGCAACGGCCTGGACCTCTGACCTGTGACAGACACATCGGTGTCGACTTAAGTTGCACAGGTAACTTGTCACAGGACTTGAGGGGATCAACCCAACCACAGACTCTTTCCATCCTGTGTCCCAGACAAAGGAGGACTAGGGGTCAAAGAGGTTCTGTGTGCATGTGTGTGCATGCGTGCGTGCGTGCGTGTGTATGTGTGTGATATGTCTATGTTGGTGTGCGTGTGCGTGTGCACATGTGGATAAATATATGTGGGTATCTATCTGGATGTGGAGGTCAGGGGTTGTCTTAGGGTTTCTTTTTCTTTCTTTTTTCTTTTTTTTTTCTTTTTCTAGGCAGGGTTTCTCTGTGTAGCCCTGGCTGTCCTGGAACTCACTCTGTAGACCAGGCTGGCCTCGAACTCCAAAGCTGGAGCCTGTACCACATGCTCCAGTAGTGTGATGTCCTGCTTCACTTGAGTGTAGAAATACGCCACAAATGACTAGGGACTGAAACCCTGAGCCAAATCAAACCTCTCCCTTTTAAACAAGCAAGCAAATTATAGGAACCCCGGTTTGCTGAGATTCACTCTGGGTTTCTGACTCCATGACTCTGGCATCCAAGGATATATATTTCTGTTGCTGTCTCAGGTGACACTCTTGCTATTGGTAAGGGTGCCATACTTTGAGAGTGGAACCGACAAAGCCATCCTGTGAAGTCCCTGATTGGGACATGAATAGTCACGTGATTGCATTCTCCCCAGTGAGGGCTGAGGAGAGTGTAGGAGCTGGGTCCTTAATCCCTTCCTCACTTTGGATGCTCCTGGGCCTGTGTTAGATGCTCAACCAAGCACCCCAGGAGGCAGAGTAGGCAGGAGGTATTGGGGACCAGCAGACTTTAGGGAGCTTGTTGCATCTGTGAGAAGGTAAAGCCCTTACTGAAAGGCCCAATGGATTCAGAGGTTCAGGCACTGTAGTGAAAGGCACATGCGGTAAGCAAGCGCCAAACTACATGGTGGGAACTGGGAAGGCAGTTACATGCAGTGCTGACTCGGCTCACTTAGTTTGGCTAGGAGGTCACCCCAACAAACAGAGGTTCTCTCTCTCTCTCTCTCTCTCTCTCTCTCTCTCTCTCTCTCTCTCTCTCTCCCTGTGTGTGAAAAAGCAAACTCTGACCTTTGCCTTTGGACTCAAGCTTCACGGTCAGTGGTGACCCTTTGACATGGGAACCCTTGATGGCCCACGTTAGGAGGAACCAGGCCCTAGGCCACAACACACCTGGAGGTACCGAGATGAGGCCGTTGGGTGTTAAAGATTTTTCTTCCTGTCCGTGGTGACCCTGAATTTCTGGGTGATTTGAAGGAAGCAGTAGGAAAAGAGGGGGGACCCTCCACCTCTTTTAAGGGCCCATGGAGTGGGGTGAAAGATGGCTAAACGACTTCCGAGTCTTTGAGAACAAAAGAGATTTCCTCTCCTGCCTGTGGCTTAAGAAGACAAATAAACCTTCCTCATTGGATTAAGATCACAGGGGCTGCGGATGGCCCACTCGCCTTTCATCCCTGGCGGTAGGATTTCCAAAGAGCTTGGCTGGGCTCCAGACCTCGCCTAGGCTGTCGGGCTCTTTGTCCCTCTTGGACATTATCTAAAAATAAAAATCAGGTCCGAAGCCCTCATCGAAAGCCATTCCGACTCACATGGTGACTAGAGTCATTTCCCAGACAAATATAGGTCCAGGCACAAAGCAAGCAAGGAGGGAGGGCTGGAGGGGGAGGCAGGTGGGGACCAAGCGCATCCATCTAAAGAATGGCAGAGCCTCGGGTGCCTGGGTCTCAGAATGAGCAGGAAAGCAGGAAATTACTGCAAAAAGGGATAATTTGTATAAAAGCCTGGCTCAAGAGGCCTTTCATAGAAGGGAAACACATGAAACAAAATTAAATATCTTTCTGAAGGGTTCGTTTTGTTCTGTTTTCCTGACACAGTTCTCAGGCTAGCCTCATACTTTGGTTTTCCTGACTCAGCTTCCCAAGCTCTGGGACCACAGGCCCTTGCTGCTGTCCCAGCTGAATTAACCATCTTAAAGCCGGCATCCGGCAGGACTCAGCTCAGCCATGATCTTGCATATCTTTTCCTTCCATTAAGCGGCCATCCCACTGCCTCAGACCCCAGCAGTCTGCTTTCTGTCTGTGTTAATTTGCTATTCTAGGTGTTCCCTTCTTACACATGGAAACATGTGTGGCCTGGATTGTTGACTTTTTGGCCAATTTCTACAGATCTTGTCTGCTGGACCTGGGGTCTGAGGACCTGAAGGAACGGGGTGATTACAGTCTGATGCCCCAGACGATCTTATTTCAGTTTCAGTGTATTTTTATACAGGAAAGAAAGAAAGAAAGCTATGATCCAAGGAAGGTTGTCTGAGTTCAGAAAAACTTGTAAATAAACAGCAGTAAGCACATACTAAATATCAACAGACTGCCCCTTCGCAGAACCTTCTCAGGACAGAGCAATCTAAACACAGTTGGCTAGCACATATACTGTAGATCATATCTGGGAAAGCACTTGAGCAAGGCAGAAAGCCATATGCAGACCCTGGGTACACCGACCAGATTGTGTTCTATAGCTATGATCGAATGACCAACAAGAATAACGTGTCTTATGGATTCAATTTAAATGTGTGTCACAGGAGGCATGAAATCAAGTCTGAGAACAATCCAAGAAGCCAAGTGCACCTGAGATAAAGGCCCTCTGCCTTTCTCCTGAAGCCTCTCACAGGTCCCCAGACACTGTTGAGCACGGGTCATTCTCTTGACTGTGTTCAGACATTGGGTAATGTTTTCAAGGTTCATCCTTGTTATAATACCTAACAGAACTCAGAAAGGAAAGGCTTTTTGTGGTTGTATGTGGGGAGCCGACCGAAGGCGGCTATCATCCTTGCAGCCATCTTGAGCCATATACCCTGACAAGAGACTTGATTACAATAGCCTACAACAGCTGAGCACACTCTGATAACATCTTGTTTTAGATACCCAGGATCTTCCCTTGGGTGTGTGAGACTTAAAGGTGTGTGACTTAAGGGTATGACTTAGAGATCAGATTTAGAAACAAGACCTAAGGGCATGACTTAAGGGTGTGACTTAAGGGTGTGACTTAGAAGTGAGACATATAAAAGGTGAGAGGCAGACAGAAGCATTCAGTACAACTTGGAGTTAGGAATTAGGCATTAGAAAGAAGACACTTGGACTAGAGAACTCAGAAGAAGAATTATTAGGTAGTAGACATTAGGCACTTAGCACTTGGAAGAACTTGGAACTTGGAGGCACTAGGGACTAGGAACTAGGGACTAGGAACTCAAGACTTGGGACTTAGACTAAGAAGAGAGACTGAAGAATAAACGGGATTGAATCACACTCTGTCAGGTCTTCATTCTTCGAATCCATCCTCACTCTCTCTCTCTTGCTGAACCCCAACCCACAGACCTGAGCAGTTTGGGGCAGTGTGGGTTCTAAAACTTAGCCCCCAAGGCTTTGGCAGTGCGGGTTCCAACATTGACAGAACGGTCCACAACATTTTGGCCCCCAAGTGTGGGGCAGCTCGGGCTGCAACAGTTGTATTTTGTTTAAGATAGGGTTTGGTGTAACCCAGGGCTGGCCTCTCTAATGCAGTGTGTAACTAAGATGACCTTGAACTCAGATCTTCTTGCCTCCAGCTCCTAAGTGCTAGGCTGCACCACCACACCAGGTCTGTGCGGTGCTGAGCAGTGAACCCAGGGCTTCATGCACACTAGGTAGGCACCCATAAGCAGAGCCACACCCCCTTCCCATGCATTCTTCCTGATGTCTGGAAGAGCATCTTTCTGTGGGTGGCGCACACTGCATGACTCCATTCACCCTTTGCCCACTGTGAAGATACTTTCCTGTCCACATACTTGCTGTGTGTGTGTGTTACATGCGTATGTATGTACTTGTTCAATGCGTGTGCACATGCATACACATGTGTGCATGTAGAGGCCAGGGGCTGACATATGTCTTTTTCATCTGCTTTAGTTTTTGAGACAGGGCTGCTCACTGACCCGAAGCTCACTGATTCTGCTTCTCTGGGGATCAGCTTGCCTCTTCCTCCACGCCCACACTGCTGAGCCCAGATTAGAAACATCTCTGAGCTCCACTTTTTACATAGCTTCTGGGGATCTGAACTCAGGCCTGGCAAGCTCTTTGCTGACTGATCCGTGTTCCCAGCCCCTCATGTTTGTTTCTGTTTCGGCTCTTCCTGACTCCCAGAAGGTTTGTGTTCTCACTGGGCTAGTTTGGCATAGGAACCACACAAGGGTGCGGACACACACTTCTGTGGCAGCAAAGCGCAGGTCTTGGGAAAACACCACAGGTCTTATGTCCCTCTTTAATATACAGTGGGCAAAGGGGGTGCGTGAATATAAGACCTGGAGTTTCCATTACATAGAATGGCTTAAAAGCAGATGACCTGGCCTGGAGAGATGGCTCAGTGGTTAAGAACACTCACTGCTCTTCAAGAGGTCCTGAGTTCAATTCTCAGCACCCACATGGTGGCTCACAACCATCTGTAATGGGATCTGATGCCCTCTTCCGGTGTGTCTGAAGACAGCTACAGTGTACTCATATACATAAAATAAATAAATCTAAAAGAAAATCTCTCACATGCATGCACACACACATGCACACACTCTCTTACACACACCTTTACATACATGCATACACACTCTTGTAGGGGGAGATATTTAGAAAACAGTGCCCGGTCTGGCTTGTTCCCGGGCAGCCACTGTGTTCCTGCTGCTCCTCAGCTCTGACCGTGGCTCTGGCTAGCTAGATGCGCAGGCCCTGACACCCACAAGATGCCAGTGAGGATGATGGCTCTGCCAATCCCCCACACTGCACGCCGCACGCTGCATCTACAAATCTTGGTTGAACCCCAGACAACATCTGTCATCCTCACAGGACCTGCTAGAAATTAGACTCTTAAAACTTAGTGATTGTCTAAAGGATTTATATATTTAGAACTGCTCAATCAACAAGATGCTCACACAATTAGAGTTATTACCCAATATCTAACCTTCCCTCCCCACCCCCCCCCGAGACGACAGCATGGTCTGTGTAGATCAGGCTGGCCTCGAACTCACAAAGCTCAGAAAGCCATCCGACTCCAAAGCGCTGGCATTAGAGCAGTGCGCCACCACATGCTCGCCTAACCTTTTGATAGTAGTTGCTACCCAGGACAGCTTTCAAACCATCTGTGGTTCTCCATGGCCGATAGCCTCCTTATTCTCCTCCCCTTCTTCTATTTCTCTCCTCCCCTTCCTCTCTTCTCCCAGCTCCACCTCCTCGTCTACTGCCTAATCACGGAGCTCCACTGTGAATACAATGTAGCAGAATAAGTATCCTGCTACACACACACACACACACACACACACACACACACACACACACACGCATGCACACATATGGAAAAAGTCCTGAGATCTTCCTGCCCTTAGTAGGCTGGGTGGGTTGGGTCTTGGGTGTGGGCTGGACTATACTCCCTGCCCTGGACTAAATCCTGGGTTGGGCAGAATTCTTCCAGTCCTGCAATGAGGCATCTCTGAGGGCTGCCGGTGTGAAAGGTACAGCTACTGTCCAAGGGAACCACATTCAGGCCTTGTCCTTTATTCCTCGGACTCTGGAGGAAGGGGAGGGCTGGCCTGGGGGAAGAGAGAGAGAACTTGTGTGGAAGCTTCCCATCCCCTCATCCCCACACTTTAGGTGTCCCTGGTACTATGGCTCTTGGACACAAGGGGGCGCTCCGAACACCTCTAGGTGCTTCAATGTATGGAGAAGAAAGAAGAGCAAATATCTCCTTGTGGAGAGGGCCACAGCCACCCACTCTGGCGAGGAAGGAAGGCCCTGGAATGATTTCACTTTGCCTGGACAGGCTCCTAGGACAGTGGTCTGACCAGTTCTGCAGAGGATGCTTGCTGACCTGGGGATGATACAAGCTCTGTGAGGCAGGAGCTGAGACTGGGGTGCCTCCAGCCAGCTCCCCAGCCCTGCTGCCTGGGGACTCCCGAAGACAGTCAGCAGGGGGCAGGAGGAAGGGCAGCTGCTTCTGGGATTGGTAGGAAGTCATGGGGTTTAGGTGATCTGGGCTATGCAGGTGCCCTAATTCTCAAGGCTAGAGAATATGTGTGTACATGTGTGTGTGACTGTGTGTGGCCAGGCCCGTGTGCAGAGTGCCTTCTTGACTGCAGGGAACACAGGAGCTTGTGCCTGCATGTGTGACTGTGTGGCCAGGCATGTATGCTTCATAACTCCTTTATAACTAGAGGGAACTGTTTCTGATCCAGGTTTTCTGAGATAACACTTGGTCTCAACCCTTCTGTCTAGAATTATAAACACATGTACACATATGTGCATTCACACTGGTACAGATACACCCAGAGACTCAGACACACCTAGGCATGTACACACAGAGACTCAAGTGCACACACAAAACCCTTTACTAATTACCTGCGATGTGACTGGGTACCACAGAACTAACCATAAACTTCCATATGTCCCAAGCCAAGCTTTGCCTCCACTGAGTCAGGACCTAAGCAGACACGGGAACCCTGTGCCTCAGTTGCTCCTTAGTGGTGCCAGGTTTTTCTGGCAGAAGAGAGAGACACAGCTGGGCAAGGGCCAGATGAGTGGCTGGGTACTTGGCACAGTTGGGGAACATTCAGGTCACTGCTTAAGGCGGTGGCAGATGGGACAGTTGATGTTCATCACTCAGGTGACCAGCTTTCTGGCCCTAATCCTGCCCCCTACTCATAGGGTACTCGAGCCTGTCTCTGCTTTGTGACCTTCTGATATTGGAAAGAAAGCCGGGGAGGTCGCTGTTTCCACCTGGATGCCATAGATTGCCTCAGAAGCTGCTATGTGGCCCGGCTTCTCTGCTTCTAAGCCAGTCACAATACCTGGTGAGCCGCTAACCTGGCTCCTGGGGAGGTTTCCGTCTCTGTCCCCTTTATTCCTTCAGAACCTGGATCTCTAGCCCTGGACACTTCTCCTGTGCTGTTTCTTCTGGGCTTTCTCTGTCAGCACGTGTGTACACAGAGCTCTGTTCTGTGCCCCCGAAGCCTGCACACTGGGACCACCAAGAGCTGAGCGGGCCCTTAGCTATGTGGCCAGATGGCATAGGATCCTCATGGAAAAGTGAGGTCTGGTTTGTGGATGAGCTCGGCATTGCTGTGTGCATCCTGATAGTTCGCGATCCCTCCCTGAACCATGTTCTACACCACAGCCAGAGCAGAGCAGAGCAGAGCTGAGCTGAGGCGTCAGCAAGTCTGGACCCTGCCCTGCTGTGCTCAATATGGACCACATATGTGCAGGATAGTGGTGGGAGTGTGTGTGTGTGTGTGTGTGTGTGTGTGACAGAGAGAGAGAGAGAGAGAGAGAGAGAGAGAGAGAGAGAGAGAGAGAGAGAGAGAGAGAAAACTGGTCTGGAACTAGCTCTGTATCTCAAGCTAACCTCTAACTTAAAAGCAGTCCTCCCTCCTGTGCCAGCGTCCCAAGTGCTTGGTTTGCAGGCATGAGCCACCACACTCTGGTCAAATCACTGTTTTATGGATGTGTCAGATTTCCAGAGCCCAGAAATGTCGTGACAGTGCTCACTCAGCAAGCTGCTCCCCTCCTCCTTTTCCCACCACCAGGACCAGGACTGGTGATGCTGGGAGCGTCTGCAGTTACAAAAGACACTCCAGTCTGAGATTCAAGATGCTTCTAGAACAGAATTGGTATTAATTAGCTGAAGATGGCGGGTACAGGGCTGTGGGGAAGGGGACGGAGAGAAAGCTTGAATGCCTACAGAAGAGTTGGATTTTTACTGTGAGCTCAGGGGAGTCATCCCAGCAGGGGCGGGACAGACACAGATGGACACCTCTCTCCCCATGCTTTGCCTGCCTCAGCACCTTGGAAACCGAATGTTCCCTGGTGGTGGGAAGAGAAAAATTGACACTTAAAATAAAGCAAGCCCCAGGGCACCCGTTCTGTCCCAGGAGGAGGCAGATCCACCACTGGGGGAAGGCTGGGATGAAACTCACAGAGAAGGCCAGGCGGCTGCTGCTGTAGCCAGGAGCTTCCCACAGGCGGGCTCCCCACCCGCTCCCAGCCTGTTCCTGCTCTGGGTAGAAATTGAACCTCCTCCTCCTCAAGGGGGCTGAGCTGCTCCTGGTTAGCCCTGTGCTGCGGACTCAGTTTCCCTGCTAGTTCAGGGATTATTCAAACAAGCCAACCCCTTCCTCCCCTATTTTTGTGTTTTTATTTGTTATTTGTTTTAAGATATTTTTGTTTATATAGATGTGTGTGTGCCCACAGGCTCTGCTCGTGTGTATAGGCCGAGCACAGTGTGAGTGTGTTGGTCCTACCATGTGGGACCAGGTATCAAACTCAGTGGTTAGACTTGGGTGGCAAGCACCTTTAACCGTTGAGACATCTGGCCAGCCAGCCCTCACCGTGCCTTTGGGATCTACAAAGGCTGCTGGCTTGTTCTGTTCCCAGGGATCACCCACGTGTTCATGCCTGTCATACGTGGTGTTCCCTTCCCTGTAAGATCACAGCATGCGTGACAACAACGCATTGAATCTGTCCACGGTCAGGTGTGGGTTCATCTGCCCCATAAGCCTAGAATGGGGTCCCTTCTTGCCAGCAGAGTGAAGAGGGAGTGATTGGAATAGACACTGTCTTTCCAGAAGGTTCCTCGGGTCTTAGTGCTGGAGACAGAACAGGTAAGAGCTGGGTGGTAAGGCCAGAGGAGGTGGCCAGCCATCTATGTGAAGGACTTAAGGCTGTCAGGGACTGTGGAGAGAGACCCGAAACCAAGGAAGTGCTCTAGGCGAGAGGGGACTTTTGCCTACAGAAGCTGGGTGGTGTGTGGGGCAATGAGTCCCTTGATGCCTGGACTACAGGCTTAGATCCTTTTTGGGGACATTTTAAACACATGGCCTGGTAGGACAGGGAGGCAGACCACAGCTCACAGGATGTAGGGGACATGGCAGAGGCTGGATTCCTTGCTGGTGCTGCTGTTGACAAGCTGAGCCTGACATCTGAGTATAGCCGGGTCTCTTTTATGTTGCCCTGGCTAGCCTGAAACCTGGCTAAGCTGGCCTTGAACTTGTAGGAGTCTCCTGTCTGCTTCCTAAATGATGCTGAGTTTGCAGGAGTGAGGCACCACACCGGATACAGATACAGATACAGATACAGATACAGATACAGATACAGATACAGATACAGATACAGATACAGATACAGATACAGATACAGATACAGATGATACAGATACAGATGATACAGATACAGATGATACAGATGATACAGTTACAGATACAGATGATATAGATACAGATACAGATGATACAGATAGTTGATACAGATACAGATGATACAGATACAGATGATACAGATACAGATGATACAGATACAGATACAGATACAGATACAGACACAATTTCCCCCCTTCGAGATGTTTTGGAGAGATCTCAAATACCATGGGTACTTGGGAAATGGCATTAGCTATCAGGAATTGGCTTGTGTAGGAGCACAAAAGAGGAAGGGGGTGGGGACAGCTGACAGGCATCCTTGGTACAGTGAGGGGTGCCCCAGCCCTCCTTCATGCTGCTGCAGGTAACCGGGACCAGAGCTGAGGTCTCCTGAGAGATAGTGGCTTAACAGCCCGCTATCTCCTCTTGTTTTGTTTTTAACTCTTCTTCTCACACTCAGTGCCAATGCCAACTCGCGCACACTTGGAACACGGAAGAGCGAAGCCTTGCAGCCACGGTGCCGCTGTCTTGAGCCTCAGCCTTGCTCTCGGGCAGCCTTTTCTACTGGGTCAGTGGGTTGTTGATGTTGTTTTGTTTTTCTCCTGAGTTGACACTGTAATAGTATTGCCTGTGTATCTTCTCTTCTAGTATGTGAGAATCTGGCGTTTATATGCTCACCCCTCTCTGACCTTCTCCTGGGTCTTCCCAACAAGGCGCATCTCGCTCTTTGGTTAAATAAGCACTCACTGTGTGTGCTGTGCCTGGGAAAATACTGACTTTCCATTTCTTTTACAGCTTTTTGTTTTTCTTGGTGTTAATTGTTGCCTTGGCTTTTGAAAACAATTTTATTTTAATGTATGTGTGAATGTTTGCCTGCATGTGTCTGCAAATCACATGTGTGCAATGTTGATGGGGGCCAGAAGAGGGCGCAGCATCCCCAGGAACTGTAGTTATGGATCGTGGTGTGCTGTAAGTAGGTGCTGGGAAAGCAAGCCCAGGCCTTGAGTTCTGGCTTTAGGGGGGGGGGGGGGGGGGGTCAGTCTTTCGGTACTAGTCTGAGCTAGCCTTGGTGTAATAGTTAATATTTTTAACTTAATTGGATTGAAAAGTGCTGATCAGGATAGCAAAGGAAGCATTCGAGATGTGTTCACGAGGTTGTTTCCACAGAGGACTAAGGGCAAGTCTGTCCCTGAATGGCAGCGCATTCCAGTTTGGGAGCCAGGGGAAAAGGGGCGGGCCAAAGAGAAAACCCACAGCATTGACTCCTCCCCTCCTCCCCCTTCTCCTCCTTTCTCTCTTTCCCCTCCTCTCCCACTTCTGGCCCCTCCCACTCTTGATGAACTGAAACCTCTGGAAACCAAGACCCAGAATAAACCTCTCTTAAGGTTTCCGTCCGTGTTTGTTTACATAGACGGGGTTCCGTTAATGATGACACACAGGCTATCTAGAGGCTTTTAAAAGCTCCCTCTGCCTCACTACCGAACTTTTATCCAGGCTGCTGGATCGGGACTCAGGGTGCTGGCACCAGTGGTTTAAAGCTCCCCTGGGAACTCCAACATGCCCCAGAATTCCAACATGCAAAGTGTGGAGCCTAGAGGTTCTGAGGGGAAGACATTCTGGCTGGGCTTCACACAGAAGCATGAGCTGTCGCTGGCTATGAGACCTCACCCCTGGGGAAGTGGGCTCCTTTGCTGTGCTAGCTAGTTTCATGTCAATCTGACACAAGCCAGAGTCACCAGAGAGGAAAGAGTCTCAACTGAGAAAAATGCCTCCATAACACTGGGATATGGGTAGGTCTGTAGGGTATTTTCTTATTAGTGGTTTATGTGGAAGGGCCTCCCAGTGTGGGTGGTGCTGTCCCTGGGCTGGTGGTCCTGGGTTCTTTGAGAAAGCAAGCTGAGCAAGCCACGGGGAGCAATCCAGTAAGCAGCATCCTCCATGGCCTCTGCATCAGCTCCTGCCTCCAGGTTCCTGCCCTGATTGAGCTCCTGTCTTGACGTCCTTTGATGATGAACAGTGATGTGGAAATGTGAGTCAAGTAAGCAAGTTTCCTCCCCAACTTGTTTTTGGTCACAGTGTCCTATTACAGTAACAGTGACCCTGACTAGGACAGTTGCTTAGAGCAGTAGCCATGCATTTGGCCAAGGT
This sequence comes from Arvicanthis niloticus, assembly GCF_011762505.2. Taxonomy (NCBI): domain Eukaryota; kingdom Metazoa; phylum Chordata; class Mammalia; order Rodentia; family Muridae; genus Arvicanthis; species Arvicanthis niloticus. The sequence goes on from NC_047663.1 coordinate 5,413,108, forward strand.
GCTGGCAGGCAGAGGACACGTGGCTGTGTGCCTCCAGGACTCTTCCTCCAGGCTCCTGGCTGCCAGGCTGAAGCGGTCAGGCACCATAGGATCCCTGGAGTGTCAGGATATAAGCTGGGCCTTTGCCTGGAGGAGGAGCCAAGCAAGCTGCCGCCCTTCTCCACTGCTACTGGCCCTGGCTCAACAGCTGCTGGTGACATTTCTTTCTAAGCCATTTCCTGTCACCATCCCTGCAGATGGGGATACATGAGACCTCAAAAACCCAGGTCTGCGTTGTAACAGAGGCCAGCCTTATATGTGACTCCCTCCATGGGCAAAGTGGAAGACAGTGGATAGGGGACAGGCCAGGAAGGGCACTCCAGCTGCAGACCGGCCAACTGGGAATGTGATGATTCAGAAAGGAGGAGACAGACCCTCCCCCATGAATGCTGGTAGATGTTTCATAGTGGAAGATAGAATTTCCCTTTACAGAGACTGAGGGAGGTAGCATGGGTCCTGGAGCCTTTACTCACTAGCTACGGCTTGGTCCCTATCTAGACATGCAGAGGCCCTCACAAAGGGGTTACCAATCCAGTCACCTCCAGGATGCCAAAGAACCAAGCATGTGGCTAAGCAGTAGGGTTTGATTTTTATTTCTTGACCATGATGAGGATTGTGATGGCTTGTATATGCTGATTTCAGGGAGTGGCACTACTAGGAGGTGTGGCCTTGTTGGAGTGGGTGTGGCCTTGTTGGAGTGGGTGTGGCCTTGTTGGAGTAGGTGTGGCATTGTGGGTATGGGCTTTAAGACCTTCTTCCTAGCTTCCTGGAGCCAGTCTTCTATCAGCCTTCAGATGAAGATGTAAAATTCTCAGCTCCTCGAGGCCAGCCTGGTCTACAGAGTGAGTTCCAGGACAGCCAGGGCTACACAGAGAAACCCTGTCTCGAAAAACCAAAAAAAAAAAAAAAAAAAAAAAAAAAAAAAAAAAATCTCAGCTCCTCCTGCACCATGTCTGCCTGGATGCTGCCATGTTCCCACCTTGATGATAATGGACTGAACCTCTGAACCTGTAAGTTAGCCTCAATTAACTGTTGTCTTTTATAAGAGTTGCTTTGGTCATGGCAACCCTAACTAAGGCTAGGACCATAGCCCAGGATGGTCCCTTCCTGCACCATCATGAGTATCATAGCCCAGGCTGGTCCCTTCAACACTATCAGATATGTTTTCTTGGAGGGACAGGATGGGGGGTGGGCAGGCACTGCAGGACCACCTCAGCCCCTGGAGGGTGAGAGTCCTGATTTGGGGCCTCCCCACAAATACCAGGCCAGCTGGGGTCTGAACCTGGGATTCCAACTTGCGGCAGGTAGACGTTGAGGAAGATTGACCACTAGCAGTTCTCAAACCTGTCAAATGGGTTAATAACTGTCCTGCTTAGAGGGTTTGTGAGGCTGAAGCACCCTAATGGACAAGGATTGGCTTTGGGAGGCCTGTGTGGGACACATAAACTCTGGGGTTTATACACAGGCGCTGGCCCACTGGCTCAGAAGAGCCATGAAGCTGTGTGCACAGCCCCTGGCCCCGTGTGGAATTGGACACTGTGAAATTAATTGCCTGTGGAAGCTCTGTACGTGCTATGCGGAGGAACGAGGGAGTGGGGGGAGGTGGCCTTTGCCTTTCATGGCAGCCTGGGAACCCAGAACACTTCAAACTGCCATTCTCAAAGGCTTTTTATAGCCCTTCAGAAGTTTATGCCTCTGTAGATCCGCATATCACAGGTACTAGCTAGCAGAGGCCCATTAAATCAGCAGCTAATGCAGGGGCTAATTAAATGCCCTTGCCTCTGGTACCATCTGCTGAGGATGAAGTGCAGTCAAAAAGTTCTGTGGGTTTTATGAGGTCCCCGGTGGGGCAGGGATCTCTGGCTTAAGCCCCGGGACTAGACAAACCCTGACAGAAGAGGGGCCCTGTCCTTAACTGACTGCCATTTGGAGACACAAGCTGTGGATATTATTACAGAATTACTTCAGTTAATGAGAGAGAGAGAGAGAGAGAGAGAGAGAGAGAGAGAGAGAGAGAGAGATTGAAGCTTTGAAGTAATTTACTAAGGTTTGTGCATTTCGTTCCTGAATGGTCTCCATGGATAAGCTGGGCTGTGGGGCTGTGGGGCTGTGGGGCTGTGGGGCTGTGGGGCTGTGGGGCTGTGGGGCTGTGGGGCTGTGGGGCTGTGGGGCTGTGGGGCTGTGGGGCTGTGGGGCTGTGGGGCTGTGGGGCTGTGGGGCTGTGGGGCTGTGGGGCTGTGGGGCTGTGGGGCTGTGGGGTTCTCCTCTGTCTCTGACTGCAGCAAGGGGACTCTAGGAGAAGTGTTGACTTTGATTTTCTTTGTCATCAGAGTGTTCCTCAGTGATTCAGGGTGAACTTTGTCTCAGACGAACCAATCCTTTAATTTCTCCAAAGTAGTCCACGTCTGTGGTCAATGTGAGTCCCCGACGAGCCATTGTATTTGAACGTCTCTTCTTCCCCCAGGGAAGTCTAAGCTTTCATTGATTTTCATGTTCTGATCAGCTCCAGGATAGGGAGATGAGAGCTGATTGTTCAAAACGCAGGGGTTTGGTCTGTGTGCGTTGGCACATGCCGGTGGTCCTGCAGCAAGTGGGAGGCAGCAGCAGGAGACTCAGGAGTTCAAGGACACCCTTGGTTGTACAATGAATTTGAGTCCAGCCTAAGATCACTCACCGCTCTTCTGGAAGACCTGACATCAGTGATGTGAGAAGGCTCAGAGTGGCCTGTAACTCCAACCCCAGTGGGTCTGATGCCCTCTTCTGGTTGCCTCAGGCAACTGCACATGTGTGGCATACACACATATATGAGAATAATAAAAACAAATCTTTATAAAAAGCAAGCAAACAAACAAGCAAACCAACGTCAGTGTTTTTGGCAACAGAAGAGATGGTGCACAGCTGTAATCCCAGAGTAGGGGTGGGGTGAGTGGGTGGGTGGATGGGGGTTATGAGTTCAAAACCACCCCAGGCTATAGAATGAGCTCCAATCCTTGGCTACATACTAAAACCCTGTGTTAAAAGCCAGCAAAACAACAACGATAAAAACCCATCCAAACAAGCCAAATAAAAACCAACAAAACAGCTATAATAAATCAAACCAAAACAAGCAAAACTCAGTACTTCAGGGCTGGGGAGGTGACTCTGAGATCAAGAGCACTTACTGTTCTTCCAGGGTCCTGAGTTCGGTTCCCAGACCCCCTGTCCGGCTGCTCACAACTGTCAACTCTAGTTCCAGGATATTCCTTTCTGACCTCCCGGGGCATCTACACACACATGGCATACACACGTGCACACAAATAAAAATAAAACTAAAATTAACAGAAAAGGAAAAGTATTTAAAAAACAAAGCAAAACCAGTGGTCGTCACCCTTTAAGTGTGAGTGGTCGGGGTCCTACTGTGATGTTACCCAGCCATGTGATCCATGTCCGCCTGTATCCCCCACTCTCTGGCTGCCAACCCCCTAGTTCACAGTCATCAACTGCAGCTTAGGAAAAGAAGGAGACAGCCAGGCATGGCAGGCTGCTGGGAGGAATTCTGAGATAGGAGTCATACTAAATGGGGACCAGAATCTGGCCAAGCTGCCTGGCCTTCCCCTGGTCCACAGGAACAGGCATGATGGAGAATCACTCTGGGGGTATGAGGTCCCGGTTGTGGGAGCCTCTCTAAGGACTAGCCCTTTCAAAACCACACTGTGGGGCTGAGAAATGGCTCAGTCAGCGAAGCGCTTGCCACATGAGCAGCGAGACTGGAGCTCAGGTCCTCAGCACTCACATAAAAAACCAGGGGTTTTTACCTGAGTGAAAAACTGGATCCCAGCCTGGGGAAGTACACACACATGAATATCATTGGTCAGCCAGGAGAATGGTGAGCTCCAGGTTCAGTGACTCAAAAACCAAGGTGGACAAGGTGGAGAGCAATAGAAGAAGACACCCAATGTCCATTCTTGACCAACACACACACACACACACACACACACACACACGATGCAAGAAGAAAAGCTTAAAAGGAGGAAGGGCTATTTGGTGGTTTCAGAGGCTCAGCCCATGGTTGGCTGTCTCATTGTTGCTGACTGTGGTGACGGAGAGCATCAGTGCAAGGCAGAGTTGTTTACCTCGTGACAGCAGGGGAGAGCATGGCTATGGTGGTGGTTTGAGTGAGAACAGCCCCCACAGACTGATATATGTGAATGTTTGGTCCCTAGTTAGTGGAACTGTTTGAAAAGGATTGGGAGGCGTGGCCTTGTTGGAGGAGGTATATCACGGGAGGTGGGCCTTTCAAAAGGCCAGGCTCAGTGTCTGTCTGTCTGTCTGTCTGTCTGTCTGTCTGTCTGTCTGTCTCTGCCTGCTTGTGGATTATATGTACACTCTCAGCTATGGGCTCCAGCACCATGCCTGCCTGCTGCCTCGCTCCCACATGGCGGTCATGGGCTCACCCTCTAAAACTATAAGCAAGCTTCCAAGTAAACACTTGGTGCTATAAGCTGCCTTGGCCATGGTGTGTCTTCACAGCAGTAGAGCAGTAACTGAGGCATTTACACTAGCAGGCTTTTTCCCACAGGAACCTTTCCTGTCATGTCCCCAACTTATTGAATGGTGTCACCACGTGCAGTTTGGGTCGCTCCTTCAGTTACTCTCAAAACACATTTGCAGACACAGTCTGTCTCCTGATCTCAGTCAGCCTCAGTCCAATCTTGTTGACTGTGACAGTTGACCACTGTGTATATTGAAACACCTGAGGACAGAGGACATTCACCAGCTCCAACCTGGCAGAGGGTGCAGAATGAAACCTGATCACTTGTCACCGTATCTCTGCGTGTATCCATGTGACATTGTCTACAATAAAAAGGATTTTTAATCAAGCAGTTTACGTCAAGTCAGTGTATTGGGTAAAGCGTGCCAGAGACTTAAGAGCAGGACATCCCTGTGTCCCATTGTTTCCTGGCTACAGATGCTACCATTCCTCAGGACCACGCCCATCGGCTGTCCTGCTGTCTTGGGTGAGGAAGGTGTATAAGTTTCTCGTTGCCTAGTGATAGCTGGCAGTGAATCGATGCCTTGCTCTGGAGCACAGAAGTTAAATATTGATTATCTGGGTGATTTGAGGATTCAGCTCACTGTATATGTACATGTGTATATGTGTATGTGTGTATGTGTGTGTGTATGTATGTATGTGTGTATGTGTGTATGTGTGTATGTGTGTATTTGTGTATATGTATTTGTCCATATACCCTTAGGGAGTCCCAGATACTCAGGCTTCAATCTTTGCTTTCAAAACCAGTCTTGATTCAGCACCTCTACAGCTGGCCAGCGACTCCAGGGCCAGGTTTCCGAGGATGGGTCTCTATGTCACATGTGCCTAGGTACTGGTATGATTTTACTTACTAGCAGTTGGCTAACTCTGGGTGTTGAGGCCAGAGACTTGGCCTTAAGCCTGTCATTTGTCAGTTGACTTCAGCGGGTGTTTTGGGCTAGCCTCACTCTATTGAGACAGGGTGTTCTGCGCTACTCTCATTCTATTGAGGTAGGGTTTTCTGGTTTGCTTTCTATTGCTGCGATAAACATCATGACCAAAAGCAACTTAGGGAAGGGAAAGGTTTACTTCAGTTTGCGCTTGTGGTCAGAGTCCATCACTGAGGAAAGTCAGGGTAGGAACCGTAGCAGAACCCACGAAGGAGCTCTGCTCATAGGCCTGCTCACAGACTCATGCTCAGATGGCTTTCTAACACAGCCCAGAACCACCTGCCTAGGGTTGTTGCCGCCCACAGTAGGCCAGATGCTCCCATACCAGTCATAAGTCAAGGCAATCTGTCACAGACATGGCCACAGGCCAATCTGGTTTAGGCAGTTAATCGATTGATGTTGCTTCTTTCCAGGTGACTCTAGCTTGGGTCACATTGACTGTCATACTGAGTGGATGGAGGTGCTTATTTGCTGAGGATCCTGGGAAAAACAGGGAAACAGAATTCTCACTTCTATAAAGCTACTCCAAGTTCATACTCTTCTTTAAGGAGGACCAGCAATGCCCACTTCTGCCTAGTTTTACATCCAAAGAACAGCTCAGGAGAACAAGGAGGTCTAGAAGCCTGGCCCCTCTTCTGATCAACTGTCCTCCTTTGCTTTCTATTGGATAAAGACTGTGGCTAAAACAACTCAGGGAGGCAAGGGCTTAGGTCACCTTTCAGTTCATCCCGGAGGGAGCTCAAGGCAGGAGCTGAAGCAGAGGCCACAGAGGGGTGCTGCTTACTGGCTTGTCTCCATAGCTTGCTCAGCCTACTTTCTTACAGGGCTTAGGACCACCTTCCGGGGATGGCCCCGCCCACAATGGGCGGGGCCATCTCACATCAGTCATTAATCAAGAAAATGCCCCACAGACTTGCCTATTGGGCCATCTGGTAAAGGCGTTTTTTCTCAACTGAGGCTCCCTCTTCCCAGATGAGCTGACTAGCGTCAGCCTGATAAAAATCTAACTAGAACACCTCGATCCTCATTTCACAGACAACTCCACACTCAGTGAGGGCTCACACAACAGTGAGCCGTCGTTTCTCAGTCATATGTCTGGGCCAGAGTTTGTTTAATCCTCTCTGGAGTAAAAGTAGCTGGAGCAGTCCTCAAACTATAGGTGGAGTCTAGGCCTGCTCCTACCCGGACCCAGAGTCACCCAGGGAGCACCCTGTTCACGGTGGCAGGCAGATCTGCAAGAGGTTGTGCCCAATTACTTACTCAGCCCCCTGCCTGCTCTGTGGCCTTAGGCCCCAAGCTTCCCGTGGGTAGACTGCTCACAGCGTGCACAGTATAGAATTACAGAAGGATGGTTTAATTCCTCACACCCCAACCCCCAAGCGATGGTCTGTATTCTAGCTTGAGGCGACTAAGGAGAAACATTAACAGAAGAGGAAGCTGAGAGATAGTGTGTGCTGCGGAGCTGAGTTTGCACAGGCTAGAGCTGCCTCTGTCCTTGCAGTCCTCCGTGGTCCCCGAGGGTGGTGGAGGTAGTTGACTGAAGAAACCAGCAACTGCCAGCTGCCATGGGGGGCAAGTGAACCCTGAAGTCTGAGGAATACATCCATGGCTCCCTTAAAGCTGAGCGGTTCTGCAGCATTCAAAGTTCCCGTGTGTGTGTGCGTGTGTGTGTGTGTGTGTGTGTGTGTGTGTGTGATCTCTATTTATAGACTCCTGAGGAGGCAGGGATAAGGAAGGCTCCATCAGCACCAGGCGAGGAAGCAGAGGGATTGTCGAGCCTGTCAAAGATGTGCCGGAGATGTAGTTGTGTTTGCACAGAAATCTCTGGTGCGTGATAAAAGCTAGAAAGAACAGAGAGACTGAAATTAAAATATGGGCTGGCTACTTGCAAAACACAATGTTTTGAGAGAGGTGGTAGCAGCTGTTTAAATTCCAGAGCATGGAATCATGTGTTGTTCTGACTGACTTACTGGCTGACTGTACGAGGCTCTGGTGGGAAACACAATAACTGTATGCATACCAAGTTTCCAACTTGGTGCAAATAGCAGGTGACCCAGAGAGGGCTCAGGGATGGGCCTCAAGGGGTGGGAGAAGGTGAGGATAAACACCTTGGCCCTGGTGTGCTGACAACCCACAGCCCCTTCCCTGCCTTGCACCTGCCAAGATGCTTTCTCTCTGAATGCAGGATCAGAGATGACGCCTTTAGAGAGGTTAGAGAGAAGGACCCTGCAGAGGTCTATTTTAAGCCAAAAGGGATGTAGACAGACATTTAGACTGAAGCAAAAAGCAAGAAGACACAAGAGAAAAGTAAAAAAAAAAAAACAAAACAACACAAAACCCATCAGAGCATCTAATCACAGCCTACCACCCCAGTAATGCTGTGTAACAAACACCCCAGAACTTCAAAGTTTAATACAACAACCTTGTATTATTATTTTTGTTTGGTTCTTGGGATTTTGAGACAGACTTTCACTAATTAGCTGAGGCTAGCCTCAAACTTATGATCCTTCTGCCTCGGTCTTCTGAGTATAAAAAAGGCGCGTGCTACCATACCCAGCAAACAAGTATACATTCTTTTTCGGAGGGAATGTGGGTGAGGGAGGGAGGGAGCATGTTCTTAGTTGTTCTCCGGCTTATTCCTGAGAGTTTCTCACTTAACCTGAAGCTGGACTAATTGGCCAATGAGCTCCAGAGATGCCCCTGTCTCTGCCTCCCCATTGCTGGGATTGCAGATACACACCATCACATCTGGTTTATGACACAGACATGTGGATACAAACTCAAGTCCTAATGCACTTGCGGGACGCTCCCACAACTGAACCATCTTTCCAGCCCCAAGGTACCTGACCTTTCCCTCAAGGTCAAGGCCAAGGCCACCACAGACAGGGCTCAGGAAATGTGTACAGATGAGAAAGATTCTGCTCCCCTCTCCTCCCTCACCTCCCAGCAGACTCCATAGCTCCCTAAGGCCCTTGTAGATTCCTGTCACCAAACGGAGCCTGAGATGCATGGCTCTCGATTGTGTCCTGTCTCCTTTGTGGAAGTCAGAGCCCCACGAATCCTCACAAACATTTCCTGTGGAACCCGTACCCCAAGGCCATCTCAGTGGCGTCAGAAACCAAGCCAGCCCCACTTGGCTCCCTCCCTCAGTTCCACTGAGTGTTTAATTTTCCTGCAGATTGACTTGAACGATGTCACATGACATCACGGCACCTTGGAACATCCCTATCCTGGCGTCCTAGCTGGCTGACAGGTGGCGTGACGCCACAGTTTTCTCCAGGGGACATTTCTTTCCCCCCATAATGTGACTGATTAAAATACAGCTGAATCCCGAGAAGAGTCAATGGCGCAGGAAGCCCCAGAGATAATGAATAATGGTTTGTGGCAATGCTGATAGTGTGCCGCTGTTGTATTGACTGGGGCTGCATCCCCAGTTAAGCGTGCTAAATGGCTGGGCTGGAGCGTGTTCCGCCGGGCCTGGCTGCTCACTGCCTTCCTTCTTTAATTTGAAATTTTCCCTTTGTTTGAAGTTCAGTTCTTGCTTCTTCCCTCCTGCAACTCCATGCAAATGAGATGGCTATTTTTTGCTGGCTGCCAGAGGGAGTTTGCTTGCTGCTGGGAGACCAGCAGAGCGGCAGGCTCCATCTGTCCTGGTGATGGAGTGAGGTGTTGTACTTGGGCCACCTGGGAACTCAGTGTCCGGATGAGAGGGACCCGCAGCTATAAAGGAGCAATTCTAGACCATGGGCTGCAGCCAGACACGGTATAGAAGTTCAAGTCCTGACACCCCCATTTCTGACCCTGAGACTTTGCCCTTGGATCCTGGTCTAAGCCATGCTGAGGTCCTACACCCACTTCAGAATGCCAGGATGGTAAGAGGTTCATACAAGCTGGGCACTGCTCTTTGCACCTGCGACATGATGAGTGCCCACTGTACGGCCTTGTACCCGTAAGGGAGGCTCATGCGAAGGGCTCCAGGGCACAGGGCAAGGGGTGGAAGTTTGAGGCATCTTCACATAGGGGGTGACACAGGAGTTGAGCCTTATGGAGAGACAAGGACAAGGGACTGAGGTGGGGGGTGTGTGTGACCTGGCATATCCGGAGTAGACAGAGAGCTGGAGGCGGGGACAGGCCCTCCTGAGTGACAGGTGGGACTCAATGGCTCCATGTCAGGGGTTCTTGTCCACTGCTTGGTGCTGTGTTCAACATTCACTAGCCAACGCCCAGGGCATTCCTGAGCGGCAGTGTGGCCTGGTGCGTGAGAAGCCATGTCTATGAGAGACACTGGACAAACCAGAGCAAAGCAATTCCTTCCAGGCTCCTAGCTGCCTCAGAGGAGAACCAAGGTCTCCACAAGCCACTACAGACTTCCCCAGTGCCCACTGCAGTTAGACTGCTGGCTCTCCGGATAGATGGGGCTCTCTCAGGTGCATCAGATTGCTGTATCCAGGAAGCCTCCAGCAGCTAAATAGTGATCATTTTCTGTCCGCAGGGAGGCCGGAGCTTGGCAAGGCTCAGCTGGACTGTCGTTATCAGGTGGCAGGAGATCGGAAATGTTGGTTGGTTCAGGGCAGCTGCAGCCAGGGTCCACAGCTCCAACCCCCCGCCCCTCCCCCACATCAGCCTGGGCTTGCTGTGTATATGGGGGCAGCATCCAAAGAGAAAGTGGATATTTGAGGCTTAAGCTGGCCTGCCCCTGCCCTGTTCTTACCAAACCCTTCGGCCAAAGCAAGTCAAAGAAAAAAGGAGGCGCAGATATCACTCAGAGACAGAGAGAGGCCAGAGAGGTAGGGCCGTTTGTAATCACTCTGCCCTACCAGAGTGTGGAGCAACCTCTCTTGGGAGCAGCCTAGTCCTATCCCCAGGCTCTTTTCTTGCTGTGTGACTTTAGACTAGGTGCTGAGCCTCTCTGAGCCTCTGCTTTATCATACGCAAAAGGAGATGAAGCCTATGGGAAATAGGCGCTATCTCTCCACCCAGCCTGTGTTTATGAACCCGATGTGTGGCTAAGGGTCCTGTCAGTCCTATTAGTGAGACACTGAGCCCTCTGACTCAGGTGTCCTCAGCTGTGTAGGACGGAGGCAGAGGGAGGCAGGGAGCATCATGGGTTGTGCAGGCACGGGGACAGAATGCAAGCTGAAGGAGGCGGCAGAAAGGCTCACAGGGCACTCAGGCTTCGGGTAGAAGGAGCAGTCCTTGCAAGGGCCCTGAGGCAAGGCCAAGGCAAGAACTGTGTGGAGAGGGAGCCTGAGGAGGAACGGAGTACAGACATAACGGGCAGGACGATGCGGGCCCTGCAGGGCACATGGAGAGCCCCGTAGGTGCCATCACCTGAGGAGGAGCCAGGGGTTTTTGTGATACCGTGTGGTAGGCGTGGTCAGTGAGAGCAATAGGGCCAGAGGGGTGGCTCACTCTGTAAAGAGTTCAGCCCCAAGCCAGCTGGAGTGTCTGTAATTCAAGTGCTGGGCGGAGACAACAGGATCCCTGGAGCTGAGTTCCAGGCTCAGTGAGAGACATGGCCTCCTTCTCCTTACGCCTGCACATCCCATGATGCTCCCTGCCGCCCTTGTACTTCAAACTACACTGTTGTGGTGTCACCTGAGGGTCCAGGGCTTAGTGTCTCACTAAGCCGATTGCTCACAGGACCCTTACTTAGCCCACAGACCACGTTCACAAACAAAGGCTACATGGATGGTCTCAAAACGGAAGGTGGCGAGTCATAGGGGAAGACAGATGGCCTTATCTCTGGCCTTCACACGCACGCATCCCTGAGAGAAACGAGACCAGTGGGAAGTGACAAAGGTAATCCGAGATGGTCGGAGTTGGCTGAAGCACAACAAGCTGTAGACAGGCCAGCGCTGGGTACTGTGAGTTCGAGTCTCGATGCCACTGCTAAGGAGCGGTGTGGCCTTGACCAAGTCATGTCTTCTCTCTGGACTGTTTGTAAAATTCAGGGTTAACAGGACAGTGCCTGACTCTCCTCAGGAGGGAGCTGGGAGCACAGACTGCAGAGCTGGAGGGATGGCTCAGTGGTCAAGAGAATTGGCTCCTCACACTCACTGTAGACCCACATACATGCAGGCAAGCGCTCAAACACAGAAAATAAATAAAATTTATGGGTGTGTGTTTGTGTAGAATGATCTCAGGCCTGTAGCAGCAGGAATGAGCAAGTGTTGGAAACCCGTGACCTTTATGAATAACACAGGACACTGGCCGCATCCCACCGACCCTGTGTAGGAGGGGTTTTCTGTTGCAGCCACTATTTCAGAACAGCACCACAGCAGACAGGGATTCTGTGCCAACCACAGGAGGATCTCATGTGTAGCTGCCAGCGGCTATGGGAACCGGGCTCACCTGAGAGGAAGGCTGGGAATGAAAGGGAATGGAGGGCGAGAGAAACGTGGGGCTAAGACAACGAATTCTGATCAAGGCCCAAAGTTTAATGTTTTGCTTTCACATATAAAGCCCCGCCCCCAGAGTCTCTTCTTGGTTCAGCCCAGGGGCTGGATGAGGAGATAGCAGGTGTCAAGGTGTCCAGGCAAGCGCAGCAGGCGGCTTATTCTTCTTAGCTCCTGTAACAGACTGCAGGGCCCAAGGCCCACAAGGCAATGTATCCCATGTCCTATTGTTTAGTCTCTTGTGGTAAACAGCTTTCGGGCCTGCTCAGGCTTGGGGAAGGGCACAGGGAAGCCCCTGGGGTTATCCCTATCTCCCACCAGATCATCCCTCAAAGGGCGATGGCTTGGAATAGAGCCAGCTTTTTTGAGTTTCAGATGTTTCCCTATACTTCGAGGGTAAACTTCTTCAAGAGCTGAACCCATTCAATTCTTGACTGGTCCTGAATCAGATTTGCAGGGATGTACTGGGATAGCCCTGGAGGGGACAGCATCCCTCTGGAGACCCCCACGAGGCTCCCTTTAGGATCTGTAACCACCTCTCATGTCACCCTCAGCTTTCATCCAGGTGGCAATGTCCCCAGGTGGTAGAGGGTAGCTCTGCTCCCCATCTCCTCTGCAGACAGTGCCTCACGTAGCTCAGGTTAGCCCCAGGCTTGCTGTGTAGCTATGGATATCTTTAGACTTTTCAATCTCTGCCTCTCTAGTGCTAGGGTTTGTTTTGTTTTGTTTTGGGACAGGGTTTCTCTGTGTGGCCCTGGCTGTCCTGGAACTCACTCTGTAGACCAGGCTGGCCTCGAACTCAGAAATCCACCTGCCTCTGCCTCCCAAGTGCTAGGATTAAAGGCGTGCGCCACCACCGCCCGGCTAGTACTAGGGTTATAGGCAAACACCACAACATCCAGTTTCTGTGGTGCTGGGGACTGATCCCGGGGCCTCAAGCAAGCTAGGCAAGCAGTCTGTCAACTGAGCCACATTCCCGGCTCTTGCTCCTCTTCTTAAAAGGGGTTCATTAACGGACAAGCCAGCAGGAATTGACATACACTCCTTGTGGGGCTTTTTATATAAGTAAGTGGTTAAATCGGGGAATCATCTTCAGGCAGACCATCTGTTTCAATTTGGGCTTTGAAAATACGGTCACCTAGCAATGTTCCCGTGTCAGCCTCTAAAATCAGCAGTGAGGACAGGCAAGTGCACATCGGTCTCCCGGAAAGCCCACTCTGCCTTGCGAGTCACCCACGCCTTCCTTGGGGCCACAGCCAGTTGGTCAGAGCTGGGTCTGCCTCGGGAGGGCTGCAGGCTCTCAGTGGCAGCTGGCTGGCTTTACCTGCCTGAAAAGGGGGGGGGGCAGGGAGCACACAAAGGGAGAGATTCCAGGAGGAAGTGCCTTGGGGCTCCCTGGAGGTTTCTGTCCTCACCTACAACTGAACATAATTCCTCATACATTTCTAGGATTCATTCTCTCTCTCTCTCTCTCTCTCTCTCTCTCTCTCTGTGTTTCTTGCCTGAGTACACACCAAGGACGTTTACAAACACATTCTGCTTCCCATTTTTCCTCTCTGCACATCTTTTCCTCTCTGCACATCCCAACAGAGCCTTCTAGAACTCCACTTCTGTGAACATCTGCTGTCTATTTATTCAGTCCTCCACGTGTTGGTTTTATTTTATTTTTTTGAGACAGAATCTCACTCTATAGCTATGACTGGCCTGAAACTTGCTATGTAGACCAGGGTGGCCTCAAACTCATAGAGATCTGTCTATTTCTGCCTCCCAAGTGCTGGGATTAAAAGCATGCATTACCATGCCCTGCCAGAGGCAGGCACTGAGGTGGGACACATGGTCAGACGAAGGCCAAAGGCTGATGACCTCTGACCTTTAACTCTTACTGCTCTGGAGGCCAGAGCTGATGGCTTCTGGCAATCTAACACCTACTGTTATGGGGGCCAGAGAGAAAGAAAAAGGATAGAGAGACAATCATCACACACACACACACACACACACACACACACACACACACACACACAGAGGCACTAGCAGGATCTGACCACCTGTTGCATCAATATCACAAGCACACATGCTTACTTATACATAAACCTACATACATATGTGTGCACACATGGACAGACGAACATACATTTGATGGATGGAGCAGACCCCCAACAGCCACACTTTATTTCTTCTCTGAACATTTTTATACTTCCTTACACAAAAGTTCTTCATAAAATTACCTCATAAATGAAATGTTAGACAAAAGAGAGTTACAGGGGCTGGAGAGATGGCTCAGCGGTTAAGAGCTCTGACTGCTCTTCCAGAGGTCCTGAGTTCAGTTCCCAGCAACCACATGGTGGCTCACAACCATCTGTAATGGGATCCGATGCCCTCTTCTGGTGCATCTGAAGACAGCTACAGTGTACTCGTCATATAAAATAAATTTTTAAAAAGATTTACAAAATAAAAGGTTTTAAAAAAAAGAGAGAGTTACAGAAGGATGTCAATACTAAATTCAAAGCAGTATTTCATTCTATAAGCTCATTATAAATTCAAAGTTTCATATGGTGTTGCTTTATCATAGTGCACACCTGTGGCCTCATCCTTGGCTGGCCCTGAACTACAATGAATGTTTTTCCTTGATCACAGATCTGTCCCAAGCCTATTTCTCTTCTTGGTGCAATATATGAAATTCATTGTATTCCTTATTATGTGGCCTTTATTTACTATTCTATGAGGAGTGGGCACATTCTGTTATTTATTTTATGTATATGAGTACACTGTAGCTGTCTTCAGACACACAAGAAGAGGTCATGGACCCCATTACAGATGGTTGTGAGCCACCATGTGGTTGCTAGGAATTGAACTCAAGACCTCTGGAAGAGCAGTCGGTGTCTAATTCTAACTTTGTTACATCTTTCAACTAAAACCATCTCCTTAAACTCTCTTCCTAAAATGATTTGCATCGAATCAGGAATTCTATAAAGTCATTAGTCCATCTAAACAGCATTAATTCATGAAAGTCCATCTTCATGTTGATCTGCAGGAACTTTGCCCAGTAGGGTGGGCTATTACCCAGGAAGTGATCACACAAGGCTACAGACAATGAGAGGCTCCTGGTGTCCACTCACACCAAGCCAATGAATGGGGAGTGAGTGTGCCAGTGATAAACGTGAGAAACACATCAGAAGCAAGAAGCAGTCCTGGGATGAAGTCTCTGGAGCTGTGCGTCACCAGGGCTCACCATCGCAGCTGAGCCAGACAGTGGTCCATCTCCAGGGAGCTCACTTGCCCATTGCAGCGCTTCCTGCCTGGCATCTGCCAATGCCCAGGTTTTTTATTTTTATGTTTTTAATTTATTTATCTTCTGTTCATGGGTGTTTCATACACCAGAAGAGACATTGGAGCCCATGGGACTACTGTAATAGGTGGGTGTGAGTCACCATGTGGGTGCTGTGAATTGAACTCAGTACTCTGGAGGAGCAGTGCTCTTTACTGATGAGCCAACTCTCCAGCCTCCAGATTTTTTTAAATTTTTATGTCTATATGTCTGTGTGAGTTTATGTGCATCATGTGTGTGCAGTACCTACAGTGGCCAGAGGAGGGCATTGGATCCCTCTGGAACTGGAGTTATAGATGGTTGTGAGCTGCTGTGTGAGTTCTGGGAATTGAACCCAGATCCTCCACAAGAAGCTGGTGCCCATAACCATTGAGTCATCTCTCCAACCCCGTGTGTTCTTTCCAATATTTTACCATTTATCTTTTCTCCTGTACCACGCGACAGCTATCCATACATTCATTATTCCTGGTGCCTGTGTAGCTACAGGCTGAAGACATGCTGCAGAGCCCTCGATCAAGTCAATGGCTCTGCCTAGACACTGTCTGAGGGCTATGCTGCTCCTGTGACACCCAGGACCAGTGTGCCAGAGGGCGTGTCCTGTAGCCTTGATGATACCTTTTCCCTTTTGCCTAATCTGATGGATCAAAAGTAGCATCCACTTGGAGGCTTTTGGGGATCAAGTTTAGGAAGTCCATGGATGTAAAGGTGTGTGTGTGTGTGTGTGTGTGTGTGTGTGTGTGTGTGTGTACACACGCATGTACAGAGAGTAGCTTCTCTACCAGTCTCTACCCAACATTTATTGTTCCTTTCAATTACAATCACAGTAAAACTCTGATTATCACTAAGACAGCAATGGGGTCCTGATATCCCAGCACAGCTGCTGTAAAGACCCCAGCAATGACATTTACACTTTCACCATTACAGAATCCCTGTGGTTCTGAGGCCATCCCTGGGTCTTGCTGGTTCATAGCAGACACTAAGGTCCCTCTCTCTCTCTCTCTCTCTCTCTCTCTCTCTCTCTCTCTCTCTCTTTCTCTCTCTTTCTTTCTCTCTCTCTCTCTCTCTGTGTGTGTGTGTGTGTTTAGGGAGAGGTCTGAATGTGTTGCTGTGGGTACCTGTGTGCAAGAGTAAGTATGTGTGCCTGTGGAGGCCAGAGGTTGACACCAGGTACCTTCTTCTATTGTTTCTCCATCTTCTTTGAGACAGAGTCTCTCCTTGAGCATGGAACTCTCCATTTCAGCTAACCTGGCTGCCCAGTGAGGCCCTGGATCCTCCTTCCTCTGCCTTTCCCTCAGGGATGGAGTTACAGGTTGTTGTGGTTTGAATATGCTTGGCCCAGGGAGTGGCACTATTAGAAAGTGTGGCCCTGTTGGATTAGGTGTGTCCTTGTTGGAGTAGGTGTGTCACTGTGGGTGTGAGCTTTAAGACCCTCATCCTAGCTGCCTGGAAGCCAGTCTTCCACTAGCAGCCTTCAGATGAAGATGTAGAACTCTTAGCTCCTCCTGTACCATATGTCTGCCTGGACACTGCCATGTTCCTGCCTTGATGATAACGGACTGAACCGCTAAACCTGTAAGCCAACCCCAATTAAATGTTGTCTTTTATAAGAGTTTTTTTGGTGGACTGGAGAGATGGCTCAGCTATTAAGACTGCTCTTCCAGAGGTCCTGGGTTCAATTCCCAGCAATCACATTTACAGATGGTGGCTCACAACCATCTGTAAAGGGATCTGACACCCTCTTCTGGTGTGTCTGAAGACAGTGACAGTGTATTCATATACATGAAATAAATAAATAAATCTTAAAAAAAAAAAGTTTTCTTGATCATGTGTCTGTTTGCAGCAGTAAAATCCTAAGACACAGGTCCACGGTTTCTCTGTTTCTCTTCGGGTGCTGAGCACTGGAAGGCATTCTGCCCACGCAGCCAGCTCCCTAGCTTCACCCCTGCAAGTCTTATATGTTATCTACACAGAGCTTGTGTGCAGGGTCCTGGGGATGAGGAATGCTCATGGGAGGAGGTTGGGATTCGTCCTCCTGTGAGACAAGAGATCACAGACAGCTGCAGTCTTGACTTCTGCGGGTTCAGAGGAGAGGCAGAACACAGAGGGAAGTCGCGTCAGGTCTGGGTCATGAGGTGTGACTGGGATGACTAGCAGACAGAGGAGACTGTGTCCAGGAGACAGACTTGTCTGGGCTTGGTCTGGTACGGAATAAGTCACTGACTCCCCTGTTCCCTTCCCCAAGTGTTGCATTCACGCATGATTGGAGAATCTGATTGCAAATTGTCTCTTCGATTCAATCTAGAAGCAGCAAGGCATTTGACTAGGTGGACCCTGCCTTTTCATCTGCTGGCTGGGTGCTGTTTCAAAGCCAACAGTCTGGAATTTAATCTTTTGCCTTTGGAAGACAGAGCTCGACCCCAATTAATCTAATTTAGAGTCGATTGTGGAGACCACCTGCTGTCCCTGGTTCCTGCTTGAGAGACCACCTGGAGAGCCCATGGGGGGGCCTTCCCTCTCAAGGCTAAACTCTTGAGGAAGCTAGGACAAGAAAGCAGACTGATGGCTAATGACCAATCTTCCCAAGCCTGCTGGCTTCATTCCTCTCTATCTGTGTGAACTACTGGGGACTCCAAACGCCAGGAATATAATGATGTCTTCACTCTACACCTAACTTCCAGGGGAGAGGGTGAGTGGCTTCACTCCTCAGTGGAGGATTCCTCTGACCTTTACCCTGCCCAGTACCTCAGCCCCCCACTGTTCCCACTTTGCCTGTGAAGAGAAGAGACTTGATCTGAATGTTCGAGTTGTAGAAAGTACTAGTGGCCCTGAGTTAGGTCCCTGACAGCTTGAGTTAGGTCCTGGCTTCTGCCCTCCTGTGAGCCGTGGAACCTTGAAAAAACAGTCTGAGCCTTAGTTTTCCTATCTGCAAAGTGGGTATTATACAGGGTTTGAATCACAAGGTGACTATAAGCATTTGCTGAGTCAGTCTGGTAAATTTAGCGCCTGGGAGAAGAGTTCCTTTGGTAGCATACTTGCCTTGCATGCACAGAGCTCCAGGCGTCATACACACGGCTGCAGAGACCAGGCATGGCGGGACACATCTGTAATCTCAGGAGGTGGAGGCAGGAGGACCAGAAATACAAAGTGATGAGTTTAGGGCTAGCCTGGGCTATGTAGAACCCTGTCTCAAAATGTATATGTAAGAGAGGGCTGTAGAGGTAGGGGCTCCTGAGCTAAGAGCAGTTGCTGTTCTAGAAGACCTGAGTTCAGTTCCCAGACCTCAGGTCAGGCGGCTCATATCACCCGCTCCACAGGATAGGAAACCTGCTTCTGACCTCTACAGGCACTGAGAGCATGGGGTATACAGACTTAAATAAAAACAATAATATAAATCTTTAATATACACACACATAAAGCAAACAAATAAATATTAGCTTTGTTAGAGCAGCTCCTGGCCCCATAGAAGTTGCGCCTAAAAGATTCTTAGGGGCCTATTCATCATTCATCCGCCCATCTCTTACTAACGTGACCCCATTCATTCGCTCTTCCTGCCTCCTTCTCTTCCTATTATGCGTCGGCCCCCAGGCACCGCACGCCTGCTGAAGCCCAGTAGTGACTTCAATAACCAAAGCTCACAGGGAACAAGTCGCCGTGGCTCCTGCCCAGAGGCTTTAAATGGGGACACACACATATATTTGTTTTGTCTGTCTGAGGTGTCACTCCAGCTCCTACCTACTGAAGGTGTCTGAAGCTTCATGCAGGGTGAGTGGCTGGGGCCTCTCAGCTGACCCAAGGGCAGAGCCACCATCTGAGCCTGAGTCATCCCTCTGTGCCAGTTTCTCAGGCCTCCTAGGGGCATCTGAATGTCCTGTCAAGGGGCAGTCTGAAGGTGCCATCCTCAGACAGACGGATGGGACTCAGTGCCCTGCAGGACCTGGCCTCCAATGCCTGTCTGGGCTGCCTGTGGCCTAGAGTGGACACGAGAAGGCCTGTGTGAGCCAACGCCCCCAGGGCTCTGTTGTGAAGTTTGTCATGCTGCCTAGGAGGGTCACCCCAGCACACCCTGGAGCAGCCAGCTTGGGCGTTGCTGGCTCACACGTGATCTTGACAATGTGATCACGTGTGAGCCAGCCTTGCACGCTAGACCCAGCTGTGGTGAAATCAAGATCCAAGGGGATGGAACTGGGACACACAAGACCGTGGGAGGTGACGAGACAAAGGGCAGAACTCTGTGAGCGGAATGAGCACTCTTACCAAAGAGGTCCCAGTGAGCTCCAGATGCCCTTCACTCCCATGAGGCCATAGAGAGAAGGGTCAAACCCTTACCAGACTAAGTCTGCTAGACTCTAACCTTGAACATCTGGCTTCCAGACTGAGAACATGCCTTGCTGGTATACGGCAAGCCCTAGTCTGTGGGACTATGCGGTGGCTACTCCAGTCTCTTGTCCCATCTCCCAGCAGCTCTGATGTGTTCATCCAGGGCAGACCAGGCTCACAGCCCAGAGCGCAGGGCCTGTGGGGAAATAGAATACAGTGAGCCCCGGACTCTGAAGGTGGCTGGTGTCCTCTGGACATCATTGGGCCCAAGTACAGGGACCCAGTCCCGGAGAGCACAGGAAGGGAGGCTGAGGATGCTTAAATAGGAGTCAACTTGGGAGCGCCCACAGTCAGGTCGGTCATAAGAGGCTTCTGTGGGTTGAAGAAAGTCCCAGCCTTTTCTGCATGCAGGGCCCACTTCCAGACTTCTCCTACAAATTCAATATTTATTTTCATTAACCAAGATAAGAACCTAATTAGCATTGATTGCTTGGTGCCTTTCCCGTACTTTAGACTTCTGTAATTTAGAACGATGTACATTTACATACTTTAAAAATAAGGGATGCTGGTGGCTGCAAGTGCCTGGCATGGAGGTAAGTGCATAGTATACTTTATTTTATCTAAAAACCCCTGCATTTGCTCATTGTCTGCATATTTAGATTGTGTGTGTGTGTGTGTGTGAGAGAGAGAGAGAGAGAGAGAGAGAGAGAGAGAGAGATCCACATGTAGCCCAGGCTAGCCCCAAATTCCCTAGGTAGTTAAGAATAACCTTGAACTCTGATTCTCCTGCCCTCACCTAAACACCGGGATTACAGAAATGCACCATCCCACCAGGTTTGTGCCATGGGAATTGACCCCAGGGCCTTGTGGGTGCACTGGAGCACCCTGTCAGCTGAGCTACACCTTCAGCTCAGATCCCAATTTTTTTTTTTTTTTTTTTTTTTTTTTTTCCCCACGAGATGACGCGGGAGACACAATCGGGAGAAGACAGACGGCGGGACTCGAACCGGCGCACCAAGAGACGGGGCGCCCTCTGCGGGCGGGAGCCTTAAGGGCCGAGCCACCGGCGGTTCGCTCAGATCCCAATTTTTAATCGTTTTACTGCAATATCAGAATTTGCTTAGCTGGGGCTCAGATTTGGTTGGTTTCTTTTCTTCTCTTTTCCTTTCTCATTTTCCAGAACGTTCATTCCAGAGGAGAATGCACACTGACATCAGAACGTGTGCTGCCCCAGGCAGGGACTGGCCTAGGACAACCTTAACCAACTGGTGCCCAGACAGCAGCTCCTATGAGAAACAGAACGTGGTTTCTGGGCACACGGAGGCTTCCTAGTAGGGACCCTGGATTAATCTGCACCCTCCACTGGCATCTGAGCTCTGGAAGCCTCCAGTCAGCCATGAGCGGTTATTAGCCAACACTTGAACAGCTAGCCTGCGGTCTCCGGGCACAGTCCACTAGAGGGCACCTCTTCCTTCACCAAACGCTAGGGACTACCAGCCACAGCGGACAAATGCCGGCGAGGGTCGGTGAGAGTTGTCCCCAGGAGGGAACGTGCGGAGGAGATGGGGGTGGAGCTTGTGAGAATGAGCCAGAGGATAAGGGAGGCCACTGTGCAGCCTTGTAAGCATGCGCTGGGCGGTGAGCCAGCCCGGATAGGAATCGATGCCTTGAAGCTCTTGAAACAATTATGCTCTCTGTAATGGCTCCCAGCGAGCAGGGTAGGCTTAGAAACCCATTGTCCCTTGCTCCTCTCAGATGACCATACCCATCTGTGGACCGTCCTTAGGTTGCTAGCTTGATTCCAGCTCAAAGGAGTAGCCTGTGTCTCGGGGTTCAAAGAAACCCCCGCTTCCCCCATGAAGGGACCAAAGTACCAGTAAGCTCCCTAGTTTCCAGATGGTTCCATTTCCACGGCCATAGCCTCCCCTCAGTCTAGTCACCCAGAAGTATCCTGGGCCAAAGTCAACCGGCTTTGCTTCCTGGTCCCAGTGACCGGCACCTAAGCAGGCTGGTCCAAGCCTGCGCATGTCAGCCCCAGCAGGCATGATTGCTTTGGTCTGTTGTTGGAGAATAGACCCCTGTTCACATCGCTCCAGGGAAACCACATGACCTGGGAGTGTGTGACAGAGACTGCACACCACAAGGCAGGCAGGAACCAGAGATGCCACAAGGGAACCAGGTGCAATCTTCGGTGCCTCTAGCCCCACCTCCTAGAATGTCAATCATCTTCCCACACAGCACAGTCTGCTGGAGACGGAGCAACACTCTCACTTTTGGGGGACACGTCACATTCAAAGCCTAGCACTCAGGCCTCAGAGCACAGGGACTTATGCTTAGTTACAGCTTGGATGCCTGAAGGTACTCACTCTATAACAGGAACTCCTGAACACAGCCCAAGTGTTTCCCAGGCAACGGAGGCTGGGTACCATTCCTGGGGACTCTTTCTGATTCAAAGTTGGGAGAAGGCACCTGCTGGCTTGAGGCAGCTCCTCACCCAGCAGCTGCTGGAGAAATCAGGTTTGTCTGCTGGTCTGGTTGCTCTGTGCTGTGGGTGGGAAGTATCTAGCTCAGAGTTCCTCTCCTGGTGAAGAATGGAACAGCTGGGCTGGTGTTTGGATAGCCTGAAACCATTGCTTCAGGGTTACTCGGCGAGCAAGGCTGCAGCTCAGAGGAAGAACGCTTGCCAAGTGTGTGCATGCTGAGTCCCTTCTCCAGCCTGGTCCTTCTGTCTGACAAAGCAGGTGATGGCTAAGAACCCAGGGTTTACAGAGACTCCGATGGGCCTTGAGTACTAAAAGTAGGGTACACACAAAAATAAATTCTTGCTTCTGGCAGTTTAATGTCATCTCTGTCTCCTGAGGTTCCAGAAGGAGGAGGCTGTTTACCAAGAAAGGGTAATTAAAACAGGGAGCAGAGTGGAGGGACAGACACTGAGGAATTGGATCAGCCACGTGTCAGGGTCTGTGAACCCAGTGCTTTAACATCTGTCCTGTAGCTGCAAATATTAGACCCAGACACGCCCTGTTTTAAAAAAAAAAACACGTGATTGCTTAGCTCACTTTACCTTGGACTCCTGTCTCCCCTGGTTTCATCACACACCGACTCCTCTGATTTGAAAGGAGCCCTTCTCCTAGGGCAGGATTCTTAAGCACCAACAACTCCAACAGAGCCTGTACCCCAACTATAACCTCCCCTGGACTCAGCCTGGATCACTATCTACCCTGCCCTGGCCACCCTGGGGCTAGGAACTGGATAAGTGGGGTGTCCAGGTCACCATGATGCCCCAGCACACACAGAAGTGGTTCAGATCACAAGAGTAAGCCTCCTGCCCCCCGGCTTGCTCCATCCTTCCTTCAGGAGCCTCAGTAAAGGCTCTCACTTGTAATTCTCTCATCTAGCCCTGCCTAGTGACCCCTCTGCTTCCCCAGTGTGTCCCCACTCCCACCCCATGGTGTACATGTCTCCTCTCTGTAAACTGGGTAAAAGCTAGCTTTTCCAATGGCAGTCATCTCCTGGGTCTAAGGCTGGATGTCAGGCTTGAGGTCAGGTGGGTCCTGACTTCAAATTTTATATTAATGCATCATTTTAAAGCAGTAACAAACATCCAGCCTTTGCCTATCTCCAGGATGGGTGTGAGTGTGTGTGGTGGGATGTTGCATGCCTTTCTTTTTATGTACTCTATCCATCCATCTGTCATCCCTCCATAATCCATTCACCTACTCATCTTCATTGTCTATCCATCCATTCATATACCCACTTTTCCTTATCATGAATCCTTCCATCCATCCATTCCTATTAGTCTATCCATCCATCCATTCATCAGTCCATCTATCCACCTATCCATCAGTCCATCCATTCATCCATCCATCCATTTGTCCGTATGTCCATCCATCCATCTACCCATTAGTCCATCCACCCATTAGTCCGTCTATCCATCCATCCATCCATCCATCCATCCACCCATCCATCCATCCATCCATCATTTGTCCATCCCCTCACCCACTTCCCCCCACTCACTAGTCCCCATCCATCCACCAGTCTATGCACCCAGCTAACCATCTATCCCCACCGGTCTCTCAGGCTTCCATTCATTCAACCCGCCCACTCATCCATCTGTTTGCCATCCCCTTATCCATTTACCTGTTACGCTCCTTCCCAACCACCCCCTACCTGTTCACCCAGTAGCTACCAAACGATATGATGGGCTTCTATTTTTATTTTCGAGACAGGGTTTCTCGGTGCAGCTCTAGCTGTCCTGGAACTGGTTCAGTAGACCAGGCTGGCCTCAAACTCGGAAATTTGCCTGCCTCTGACTCCCAAGAGCTAGGATTAAGCTTGGCTTTTATTTTATATTTTATTTTATTTTTTACATTAATTGATTGTGGGGAAGAATCAGAGGACACCTTGTGAGAGTTGGTTCTCACCTACCATATGGGCTCCGGGGTCTAACTTGGGTTGTCAGGCGTGGCGGCAATCTCTGGACCAATGCAGTGCTTTGGAAAGATCTCCTGTGCAGTTTGTCTGCTCTCTGTGTTATGCTCTCTCTTTGGTTTAAAAGTTTTTTATTTTTCCATGGTTAAACTAGATTTATCTCGTTTCTGTATAATTTGTGGTTTCTGAATCTTAATTCTCTATGTTAATGTGAATGAGTCTCATATATCTGCTGAAAAAATTTAAATGCTTTTTTAAATTTTGCCTTTTTTTTTTTTTTTTTTTGATAAGGTTTCAATGTGTAGCCCTGGCTGTCTTGGAATTCACTTTTTAGACTAGACTGGCCTTGAACTCACAGAGGTCAGTCTGCCTCTGCCCTCCAAGTTCTGGGATTAAAGGTGTGTGCCACTACAGCCTGACAAAGTTTTGCCTTTTTAAAATGTATTTATGTATTCATTTATTTTTATTTTATGTGTGTGTTTGCATGCTATTTAAATTCAGGAGACCTTGGAGGGAAGGAGAGGGTGTCAGATCCCCTAGAACCGGAGTTCTAGGCAATTCAGTTCCTAGCACCCAAAAAACTTTTTTTTTTTTTTTTAAATCTTGGGTTTTGGGACTAGATTGAGGTAAACAGTTTATCTGTTGAGTTATCTCTTCAGCCCGACATTTCTGTTCTGTCAGCATAGGAGAGTGTTGGATACCGGGAGCTGAATGAAACGATTGGCGTGACCTCTACTGTGTGAGTGCTGGAACCAACCCTGGGCTCTCTGGAACCTGCAACAGCATCTTAGCCCCCGGCATCTCTCCAGTCAGTCCGATCTCTTGTTTTCTGTCTTACTCATCTCTGTCCTTAGTAAATCATTTCTCCCCTTCAGTTAGAGCTGCGTTCCTGTTCTCCCTCATTTCTGATGACGAGTACTTTAACTTTACTAAGTCAGCAGCTTATTTATTTATTTAATTATATATATATGTGTGTGTGTCTTTAAAATTCTATATATAATATAGAATTAATATATAATATACAATATACAATATATATGTTATATATAACTTTTAAAAATTATAAAAATTGTATCTATATCTATATCTAATTTTTTAAAAGACTTATATATGTGAGCACACTGTCTCTGTCTTCAGACACACCAGAAGAGGGCATCAGATCCCATCACAGATGGTTGTGAGCCACCATGTGGTTGCTGGGAATTGAATTCAGGACCTCTGGAAGAGCAGTCAGTCAGTGCTCTTAATCGCTGAGCCATCGCTCCAGCCCTATTTTGTTATTTTTAAGACAGGGTCTCACTTTGTAACCTCTGCTGGCCTGGAACTCACTATGTAGACCAGGCTGTCCTCAGCATCACAGAGATCTGTCTGCCCCTGCCTCTTGACTGCCGGAATTACAGTTGTCTGCCGCTGTGTCTGACCAGTGAGTGTTTTCATTACCAGATTGCTATGTTAGGTTTACCCCGTGCTTGATATACACTTTTCCCATTTACTTCAAAATGTTTGACGTTTTAAAAATTATGATTCATCTTCCGAACGACTTAGAAGCACTCGTTCAGCCTTCCAAGTATGTGGATTCCCTAGTTTATTATTCAGGCCGGAGGAGGGAGTCTTCCTCAGGAGGATTCTCTGGTGTTTGCTGAAACTCTCTTCGTAGGCTGTGTGAGTCAGCTTTCCATCACCAAGACAAATGACTGCGATGGCCAACGATGAGAAGAAAATGTTTATTTTCACACGCGTCTTTCGAGGTGACTGAACTCTCTCTCCATCCCCACGTTTACCTCAGTAACACCTTTGTCTGGTCTTGACAGCCTGTAGCATCTTTCCAGGAGCATATCTTTCCCGGAGCACAGCCTTTTTTTGTTTCTTGTTGCCTCAATTCAGCTGTCAACTTGACACACCTGAAGAGAGGGTACCTCAACCGAGGAAGTGTCACCATCAGACTGGACTATGAACTTGTCTGTGGAGTATTTTTTTCAACTGTTGATTGATATAGGAGTGTAGTGGGAGGTATTAAAGAGAGGACCGGCTAGCTCTACGTCTGCCGCCTGTTCCCTCACTAAGCTCAACACCAGCTGGCGGTCTCGGTGGCACCAGCCTCCTCTCCCACCCAGACGCTGGCATGGCTGCTGCCTCTGCCCGCTAACTTTGCCGCCTCCACGGTGCTAGCCTTAGCCCCATGCAATAACCGCCATCCTTGTGGTTATATATCGCAATACCCAGTAACCCGGTAAATCAAAACTCTTAACATTTATAGTTAACCAATCAGACTTATATATCATCAAATACTCAAATCCCAAAATACCCACACAATAATTTCAAGGCCAATTGATAATGCTAAGATGCCAACACAGATTAGACAAAATTATCTCATTTCCATTTATCCGAACCTTTTGGTTTCATATCTAGCTATAGCTGGTTAAAGCCACACTGGTTTACATCATTGGCTTCCGTTTTCACTTTCCCCTCTCTCTCTTCCTGCTTCTCTCTCCCACTCTCAGCTCCGCCCCTCTTTTCCTATCCAATCACAGGCCTCCTGCTGCACAAATATTTAAAATAGATTGAAGCCCGGCGGTGGTGGCGCGCGCCTTTAATCCCAGCACTTGGGAGACAGAGGCAGGCGGATTTCTGAGTTCGAGGCCAGCCTGGTCTACAGAGTGAGTTTCAGGACAGCCAGGACTACACAGAGAAACCCTGTCTCGAAAAACCAAAAAATAAATAAATAAATAAATAAATAAATAAATAATAAAATAGATTGGGTAGGGAAATTTCTGCCACATAGGAGGGCCAAACCCACTGTGGGTAGTGCCATCCCTAGGTCAGTGGGCCTGGGCAGTATACACAAGGTAGCTAGAGGTAAGCCAGTAAGCAAAGTTTCTGTTCCAGGTTCCTGAAATAGAAACTTGAGGTCCTGCTCCAACTCTCTTCTTTAAAGACAGACTGTAACCTACATGCCAAATAAGCCCTTTATTCCCTAAGTTGCTTTTGGACATGGTGTTTGTCTTAGTCAGGGTTTCATTACTGTAAAGGGGCAAGGCGACTCTTATAAAGGCAAACATTTAACTGGGCTGGCTTATAGTTCCAGATGTTCAGTTCATTATCGTGATGGTAGGAAACACGGCATCATGCAGGCAAACTTGGTGCTGAAGGAGCCAAAAGTTCTACATCTTGATCCAAATGCAGCCAGGAGGAGACTCTCTTCCACAGTGGGTGGAGCCTGAGCAGGAGGAGCTCTCAAAACCTGCCTACACATTGACACACCTCCTCCAATAAGGCCACACCTATTCCAACAGGACCACGCCTCCTAACAGTACTACTTCCTATGGACCAAGCATAGTCAAACCACCACAGTGTTTTTTTCAGCAACAGAAACCAAACTAGGTCATAGGCCTTTTTCTTCTTAGACTGACAATTAGTAGATAAGCTTAGGACATTTATTTATTAATTTAAGATGTATTTATTTTATGTATATGAGTATACTGTAGCTGTCTTCAGACACACCAGAAGAGGGCATCAGATCCCATTACAGATGGTTGTGAGCCACCGGGTGGGTGCTGGGAATTGAACTCAGGACCTCTGGAAGAGCAGTCAGTGCTCTATAACCATCTCTCCAGCCCAGCTTAGGACATTTATAATGATTGAAAATACCGGCCGGGCGGTGGTGGCACACGCTTTTAATCCCAGCACTTGGGAGGCAGAGGCAGGCGGATTTCTGAGTTCGAGGCCAGCCTGGTCTACAGAGTGAGTTCCAGGACAGCCAGAACTACACAGAGAAACCCTGTCTCGAAAAACAAAAAAAAAAAAAAAAAAAAAAAAGAGAAAATATCGATATATTTGGACTTAACTGGCATATCTGGAATTATATCTGATGGATTCTGATTGCTTTTTAATAGCGTTTTCCTCTCATTTTGCATGTTATTCCTGGTCAGTATTTTAATTCTTTAGTTTAACTGCTCGGATTCATCATCATCATCATCAATATTACTATTATTTATAGACTTCAGATTTAATTTCCAGGACAACTCAAGGAAATCTCTTACATCTTTTCAGTGAGGAGTCATGAGTAGGAAAGTCTCAGTGGCTGTCTGAAGTGCCCCCATCACACCTGATTCTGGATTCACAGTTTAGCTAGGTATAAAATTCTGAGCTAACAGATGTACTCCCTCAGTACTTCAAAGCATTGCCTCTGGCAACCATCAGTGATGCCGGGAATTCTGCTAATTAAATTGTCATTTCTTTTTAGGGATCCTGTATTCACTGCTTTAATGTGTCAAATTGACACAAATTGGAACCATCTGAGAGGAAGGAGCTTCAGTTCAGGAAATGCTTTGATGAGATCCAGCTGTAAGGCATTTTCTCAATTAGTGATCAGTGGTGGAGGGCCCAGCTCACGGTGGGTGGTGCCGTCCTTGGGCTGGTAGTCCTGGGTTCTATAAAAAAGCAGGCTGAACAAACCGTGGGAAGCAAGCCAGTAAGCAGCTCCCTCTGTGGCCTCTGCATCAGCTCCTGCCTCCAGGTTCCTGTCCTGCTTGAGTTCCTGTCCTGACTTCCTTTGGTGATGAACAGCAATGTAGACGTGTAAGCTGAATAAACCCTCTCATCTCCAACCTGCTTTCTAGTCATGGTGTTCCATTGTAGAAACCCTGGCTAAGACAGACCCTTAGCTCTTTGGTGACATTTAAGATCTCTGGCTTTAGAGGTTTCTCCAGTGTCTGGGTGTGCATCTATGCTTTTATGTCTGGTGTCTGGATAATGTAGAATCCTTACTCTGATGTCTCATTTCTTCGTTGTAGAAAGCTCTGGTCATGGTTGCCTCTCCTGCATTGCCTTTATTGGGTTAAAGTAACTAATTAATGTTGTGAGGGTATACATACACACATCACAGCACGCCTGTGGAGGTCAGAGGACACCTGCCCGAGTCATTTCTTGCCTTCATTGTGTGGGCCTCAGAAATCGAACTTGGGTCATCAGACTTCCCCCCCCCCAATGGTCTTTATTCTCTTCTAGATCTGTCAGCGTTCAAACCACTTCACCTGCCTTCCAGATTTCTTTATCATACTTATGTATTTGCTTATTCTCATTTTTAAATTTATTTTATGTGTATGGGTATTTTAGCTGCATGTACATCTATAGACCACAAACATCCCTGGTTCCCAGAGAGGCCAGAAGAAGGCATCACATCCCTGGGACTGGAGTTACACACAGTTGTAAGTCACCATATGGGTACTGGGAATTAAACAAGGGTCCTATGGAAGAGCAGCCAGTGTTCTTTACCACTGAGCCATCCCTCTTAAATCCCCAATTTTTAAAAATTTTTTGTCTCTATGCTGCATTTTGGATGTTTTCCTCTATTTTTCTAATTCTTTGTTGTCTCATAGACTTAATTTATCATCCCAATATTTTTTTTTTAAGATGGGTTTCATTGACTCAAACACTATGCAGCCAAGGATAACCTTAAATTTCTAATCCTTCTGCCTCCACCTCCCGAGTGCTGGGATTACAAGAATGAGCCACATTCCCAGCTCAGTGAAGACATTGCAACCCTCAGAAGGAGATGGTCTCAGTCTCATTTCCTGTTGCTGAGATAAAATATCGGAGGAAGCAACTCAGACAGGAGAGGGGTTTATCTGGCTTCACCATTTCGGGCTACAGTCCATCGCTGTGGGAAAATCTGGGCAGTCGATCCGGAAGCGTCTGCTACATCCACAGTCAAGAGCAGAGAATGAACGCATGCGCATGCGTGCTTGAGCTCGGCTTGCCTTCTCCTATCGCCATTCTCAGCCTCAAACCCAGTAAACGGCGCTGCCCGCATTTAGGCCGGGCCCTCCCACTTCCATAATCAAGACAAGACAATCCCTGACATAGATAGGCCCATAAGCTAACCTGATTTGGTCAATCTCAAATTGAGGCTGACTCCCTGTGATTCTAGAATCTAGATGTGTCACGGAGACAGTTAAAACGCGACTGTTAGGTTGTTGGGGTTTTTCTCTATGTTTGTATTGTTTTTTCTCCGTTGTTTCCTCATTAACTCATTGCAAAGCGCTCAGTTCTTTCTCCAGGACTCGAGCCCCTCCCTTGACTTCTGCATCATTTAGATGCCCATGCTTGGAGGCTGGCTTCACGACTCAGCTTCTAAAGGTGCTGGCCACGAGGTTTGACATACTGAGCTGAAGAAAGAGAGCCAGCACTCACAAGTTGTCCTCCGACCCCACCAGCAAGCATGTCATGCATGTGCAGACACATATAAACATGCAAATGTCCAATGTCTTAAGGCCACAGCTCAGATGTTCTGTTGGCTTCAATGACTGGGAACCTGGTTTCCTTTCATTATTTCTCCCGATTCTTCCTCCACGGTGGCTTACTGTTGTGAGTGTCTGTGTTCTGTTTCTGGTTGGGAGTCTATATTAAAAGTGTTTGCCCTGCCCTGCAAGGGTGCAGCGTGTCCATAGTTTGTAAAACTGTCTCTGTGGAACAATTTCATGTCTGCTTCTCTGGAGGCTCAGGAGATAAATGGCTCTGGGCGGTTTCATGGACCTTCATGAATCGCCTTCTCAACCTCTCTCACTGCACGGAAAATCACACTGTGCCCTGGTTCTATTTTTGGCATAGACCTGAGGTTTTGATGCTTCCCTCCTCCTCTTCTCCTCCTTCTCCTCTCCCTCCTCCCCCTCTTCCTCTCATTCCCCTCTTTCTTCTCCTCTACTCCTGCCCCTCCTCCTCCCCTTCCTCTTTCCCTTCTTCCTCTCCCCCGCCTGTCCCCCTCCTTTCCCCTCTTCCCCTCCTCCTCTTTCCCCTTCTCCCCCTTCCCTTCCTCCCCTCTTCTTTCTCCCACACTCCTTCATCCCCTTCTTCCTTCCCCCCTTCCTTCTCTTCCTAATTTTCCTCCTTCTCTCTTTCTACCCCTCCTCCTCCCTCTCTTTCTACCCCTTCTCCTCCCTCTCTTTCTACCCCTCCTCCTCCCTCTCTCCCTCCCCCTCCTCCTTCCCCTCTCCTTTCACTTCCTCCTCCCCCCTCCTCTTCCCCCCCCCCCCCCCCCGCTTTCCTCCTCCCTTTTTGAGACAGGATCTCTCGGCATAGCCCATTGCACCTGGCCTGCTCTTCACAAAGGTCCTTTGAAAACATGTCTGTATTTGTGTTAGACAGTTGAGAGCCAGTGAAGAAGAGCAATCCTCCTGCCTCAGCCTTCCAAGTACGGGTTTAGCAGCATGCACCACTACATCTGATCCCTTTCTTTCTTTGGAATGGGACTATTTTGACTGAATGTTATGTTTTGATTTGCTCAACTTTAAAGAGAGGTGAGGAAAACCTGGGTCTGTTAGAGCCTACGAGAGGCAGGCGCCCTTACAGGGCAAACGGGTATATTACGGTAACTTCAAGGTGTCCTTTCTTTTGGCTGCAACTAAAACCATTTTGGGGGAAAAAGAGAGTAAATATTTCTTTTTTAAAAGATTTTTTTTATGGGGATGGGGTGTGGCGGTACACACCTTTATTCCCAGTACTTGGGAAGCCGAGGTAGGCAGAACTCTGAGTTCAAGGCCAGCTTGGTCTACAGAGCGAGTTCCATCTCAAAACACACACACAGAGAGAGAGAGAGAGAGAGAGAGAGAGAGAGAGAGAGAGAGAGAGAGAGAGAATAAAAAGACTATGTATGTGATTATTGTATCTGTATATATACCTGTGTGCCAGAAGAAGGGATCAGATCTCATAGATGGTTGTGAGCCGCCATTTGGTTGCTAGGACTTGAACTCAGACCCCCGGAGGAGCAGCCAATGCTCTTAAGCACTGAACCATCTCTCCAGCCTTGAGACTAAGTATTTCCAGACGCATTCCTCTTCCATGTTTACAAGAAATGTGTGTGGAGAAGAGTTCCTCTCCACCGTTTTAACTTTTCCAACATGGCGTCTACGACTCCCAGCTCAGCTTTGCGCACGGTTCTGCCAACTCTCCTCCGTCAACTGAGCATACTCGGGAGTACAAGTCTCTGCCTACCTACCTCTCAGCTGCGCTTGCTTGTAGCTTTGCAGGCCGTAAGATTTGAGCCCACTGTAATGAATTGCTAGTTCCTTTGGTTGCCATCTTGGTGGGAGCCTACTTCACAGGCACCCAACTGTCTAACACAAATGCAGGCACATTTCAAAGAACCCTTGTGAAGAGCAGGCCAAGTGCGAAGCAGGCAGGACTCACAATGCAGAGCTGGCTGTGTGATGCGGCAGGAATCACTGCTCGGTTGTCTTCGGGTGGGCCTCTAGGCCCGATTTCAGGATATCCGGTTTAGGATCAGAGAATAACCTACTTTCCTTGGTAGCGTGGGGTGGGGTGTGATTTGAGAGGCAGACCTTCCTTGACTCTCACGGAGGTAGTGGGTGGGTGGAGGGGGAGGGGAAGGGGAAGGGAGGACTAAGGTTGCAGTAAAGATGCTGGAGGCTAAGCTTCACAGACAGCCAAAGTCAGGGAAAGGGAGTCAGGGAGAAGACATCAATCTTAGGGAAACTGATGCTTGCCTGGTCTCCATTTCCTCCCAACCTAGGAGATGAGCCGGAAGAGGCAGCTGTCTCGAGCTGCCACGGCTGTGGAATCACACTGTGTAATTACTCAGTACTTCACGTTCGGGACGGAGAGGAGGGGCTCTTCAGGCCATATTTCATGTAAGAGGTATTGAGCCCTTATCCTGAGGAAGAAATATGGGTGTTAAACAGGCGGCTAATGGCACGCCATTTATCTGCTGGCATGTGAGGAGGCTCATTAAGCCAGCCCAGCCGGGCCTCCACAAGAAATGCAAAATTAGCCAGAAGGGCAGAAATAGGACGGGAATGAAATCGAGGAGGGTGAGCGAGCTTACCAGAAATTGCAACTCACGAGCTAGTGGCGGGAAAGAAATGAAGACTATTTTCTTTCAGTTCTAAAAGGTGTGTGCGTTGATTTATTGCAGCTTAGCTTTTGGAAGGGATCCCCATAAATGCAGCACCTTCTGCTGTTAAATCTCCACCCACTCCCCAACTCAGAAATCTAGCAAGCAGCACCCGTCTCTTCAAGCCAAGGGCTGCGTAATCAGAAAAAAAAATCTAGCATGTTTTCCCCCCAGCAGGGAGAGAGCAGGCAGCTCTTGCCCTGGGAAATCTATATGTAAATGAGGATTGCAGCTCCCCCACCCTCCGCCCGCCCTTCATCCCACCATCCCATAATTGTGGTCTCCAGCCATTGAACTCAGATGGAATGCTGGCTCCAAGCTGGGAACTGCATGGATGAGGGGGTTCTGCTTGGGAAGGGTAAGGTAATGAAATCCAGGCCCTGTCAAAGCTATTAGCTGTCTCTGCTCTGTTCTAGGAGCAGCCTGTGCCTCAGATTTCAGTTCTTGTAGGGGACGAACTTGGGGTGGAGCCTAGTGGTTGGGGAAATTACACCATTTGAGAATGTTTTTTTTTAAAAAAAAAAAAAAAAAAAAAAAAAAGCTTGTGGCTGGAGAGAGGGCTCTGAGGTCAAGAACTCTGCATGCTCTTCCAGAAGACCCAGGTTCAACTCCCAGCACCCACGTGGCAGCTTTTTTTTTGGGTTTTTTTTTTTTTTTTTTTTTTTTTGAGACAGGGTTTCTCTGTGTAGCCCTGGCTGTCTTGGAACTCACTCTGTAGACCAGGCTGGCCTCGAACTCAGAAATCCGCCTGCCTCTGCCTCCCAAGTGCTGGGATTAAAGGCGTGCACCACCACTGCCCGGCGTGGCAGCTCTTAACCACCCATGTAGCATCTGTAACTTCAGTTTCACAGAATCCAACCCCTTCTTCCGGCCTCCAAGGGTACCAGCCACACAAATGGTATAGAGCTTTACAAGTAAGCAAAATACTCATATATAAATAAAAAAATTTTTTTTAAAGCAAAGCTTCTCTGGGTTTGGGGAGATGGTAAAGTTAGAACCCAAGTTTGGATCTTCAGTACCCATATAAAAAGCCAGGTACAGTAGTGTGTGGCTCTAACCCCAACCCTGGGGAAGCCTAGGTTTAGCAGCGAGCCCCATGGTCCAGTGAGAGACTCTGTGTCAAAACATAAGATGGAGCCAGGCAGTGGTGCCCCACGCCTTTAATCCCAGCACTTGGGAGGCAGAGGCAGGTGGATTTCTGAGTTCGAGGCCAGCCTGGTCTACAGAGTGAGTTCTAGGACAGCCAGGGCTACACAGAGAAACCCTGTCTCAAAAAACAAAAACAAAACAACAACAACAAACAAAAACAAAAACAAAAAAACCCCATAAGATGGAGTATGATTGACCTAAAGCCACCTTTCTCAACACATACATCAGTTGTCACACACTGGTCCCCACTCTTATCTCTAGAAGCTGGAGCTCCTAGGCTCCTTAGCTTCATGCTTTCTCCATGCTCACAAATCCATAGTTAAACAGCAAGGGGAGCACCATACAAGGTCACAGCTGTGTCCCCTTACCCACAGGGACATATTCCAAGATGTCTCTCAGCTCACTTGTCAGATGAGGGAATGACTATAATTCGTGTGCCACCTAGGAAGTTTAAAAGCACAGTGACTAGGCCAGTTGTCTGGTTCTGTCTGGCCTCATATTCAGACAAACTGAGGCACACCGAAGAAGCAGATGATGCTGGAGTCCCAGGCTCAGAGCTGAAGAGAATGCTGGCACATGACAGTGGGCTCAGAGGGGACCCTAAAGAAAAGAACAGTGTGGGGGTGACCACCCCATCATGCCACCTGTGCTTCTAGAAGCCCTGCTTTTAGGGGTTCTGGTTTTGGGGGATGAGGGAGTAGCCTGAAGGGCAGCTGCTGGACCTCCCTGTCCACTCAAATCTGGGATGCTTTATTTGGACTGGCAACTGGAGTAAGATCAGCCTAGGGCATTAGTGAAACTCTCTAGACCCTGTGAGGTGTCTTCAGGGAGGGTGAGAGGAAAGAGACACAGCCTGAATGTGGATGGCACTGTCCCCTGGGGTCCTGGATTGAATAAAAAAGATGACTGGAAATGGGCATCCACATTCACCTCTCTGCTTCCTGACTGAGGACACCATGTTACTAGGATCCCCGCCCCCTTTTTGCTTCCTAAGGATGCAATGTGACCAGCATGCATCTCTCTCTGCTTCCTGACTGAGGATGTGATGTGACCAGCATCCACCTCTCTGCTTCCTGACTGAGGACACCATGTGACCAGCATCCCCTCACCTTCTGATTCTGAGTATACCATAGGCTGCCCCACAAACCTGTGGCTGTGGCCTCTGCATCCTGAAGGAAGCAACTGTGAAGTAGCTTTTGTCTGTTATTTTGTCACAGTACTGAGAGAACTAACTGATAAAGACCTCAGATTCTTCTCTGTGCCAGAGTACTCCACTTTCGATGGAGTTGAGTCCCACTGAACAAACACATTGTAAAATGAAAATACTGGCTAAGTTTCTTTTCTTGTTACTGTAATAAAACACTCTGACAAAAGAGATGTAAAGGGGAAAGAGTTTTTATTTCAGCTCACAGTTCAAGGTTCAGTCTGTCACTGTGGGGAGATCAAGGCGACAGAGCTTGGAGCAGGTGCTCACAGCACACTGACAATTAGGAAGCAGAGAGAGGTGAACACATGCGGTGGCTCGGCTCACCTTTATACAGTCTGGGATCCCAGGCAAGAATGGGTCCTGCCTACAACTGTAAGATGGACCTTCCCACGGTCCCATTAATAGAATTGAAATATCCCCCCACAGGCATGCCCAGAGCTACACCCCCCCCCATCCCCACTCACACCCCCGCAGTAATTCCAGATTCTGTTAAGTTACATTAACGCTGAGTATAGAGGATCGTGAATGGAACACCTGATCTTATGGGATACTGTCGCTTCATATGGGATAATGTCCCTTCATTGGCACTCAGCTGGCATAGTTGGTTGGAAGCTGGGGCTTAGGATCGTGACGGCATCCAGAGACGCATCACCAGCCCCAGAAAAGACCCAAGTTCCAAAAGCGATTTCCCCTCATTTCACTGCTGTAATATTACACCTGAACCATCTTCAGATGGGGACTCAGATCTGTCCCCTTAAGACAATAATCAAAGCGGTGCTGTGTTGTGGACAGGAGAGGATCCATCGGGGAAGAGCAAGGCAGAGAGAGGCTGTGCCCGCTGCTTTGGGGCTTTGCTTTCCATGTGTGGGTATCCCTGAGTTTCCTGTGCTGGAAGCTTGACCCAGGGCAGCACGGGGTAACCTGGAGCCCTTGAAGGGCAGAACCTCAGGGGAAGCCCTCGGGGTCCTGTCCGGAAAAGGGTGAGTAGCTAGTTTGGGGTGTTGGGCTTTGGAATCTGAGAATAACCATCTCCAGACACTGTGACTCCACCCCAAACCCCTCCCCACAGGACGCTCGCCCTCTCCCACACCCGCTCCAGCCATTACCGCCCGCCATGGCGTTTACTTACAGCCTCCAAATGTGTCTTAGACCGCAGCAGGCATTTCGTTTTAGTAACACAAAAGGGACTAATGTACCCCCGAAGTAGTGGCAATTTGGATTGAGTGCAGGGTTTTAATTGGCTTTATTGCGTTCCCTGTGACTTTATTTTTTTTTCTAAATTATTTGACAATTTCATAGGTTTTTATGATGAATTTCAGTCACGCCTCTCTGACTCTCCCTTCTATGCTTCTTATACTAGAACACACCCCTTCCCACTTCCATGTCTTCTTGTGCGTGTGGGACCCAGAGTTTAGACTTTTTGCCAAAGCAGGCAGAAGATTGGAGGAGCGAGGGCAACAGCTCAGTACTGCATCACTGAAGAAAGTAGCCCCTCCCCAATAACTCTTAACTTCCAATAGTCCCTGGGGGAGGGTGGAGCTTCGTGACCCCCTCCTCCTGTCCTGTGCTGCTCAGCCTCAGAGCTCTTGAGTACAACACCCACGCCAAATTTTCTACAATTTCTAAATCTGAGTTACTTACATAATTGGGAAAAGTGTACTTTATTTTTATGGTTTTGTTTATTTTATTTTTGTTTTGTTTTGTTTTTGTTTTTTTGGCAGGCACGGGTCTGACTGGAACACAAACACACCTTCCTTTCCGTAGTGTCGGCTCGTCTCCCTTGGCGCTGGTGGACGCCACGCTCCTGTCTGCAGCAGGCCTCTCTATGAGCCCCTTGACAGTAGCCTCCAGTTCGGGGAGCCCTGGGTTCGCTGCTTTGCAGCTAGGCCTGTTCTGTACCCCTCTGAGTCAGGAGCTGCAGAAAGGCAGTTTGAAGTGGGAACCTGGAGATGCTGGGGGAGTAAGAGAAAAAGAAAACCTCATTGTTTTTGACATTTCTGGAAAGCTCTGGGCTGATCAAGGTGTCAAGAGCTGTGAGTGAGACCCGCTGTGCCAGGGAGACTTCTGCAGCCTTCCTTAATTAGCTCTGTCTTTTTCTGTGGTGGCTTCTGGGTCTCTCATGGGACTGACTGAACCAGTCTAAAAACAAAGGCCCTCCCTCAGAGGTGCTGAGGATTCTGGTAATTTCGCTCTCGGTTCTGCTTATCTGGAGTTCGCTAGAAAGCGTTTCCGATAAATTTCATTTCATGCTCACAAAAGTGCGGGGGAGGGGAGGACTGTTGTCATAGTGACCAGGGGTGGGCCACGCTATTAATTTCTACAAGAACAATGAAGGATGTCGCTGACCCCCTGGCAGGAAGCCTGAGATTACAGTGACCATTATTTGTCACATTTTAATGGAGGCCGAGGGAGCTTATGTGGTCAGTACAAATGCAGAATATTACCTCAGACACCCCTCACCGCGGCTCCCGCTGTGCTGTGTGCTCAGGCTGCTCTCCAAATAGTTTGCGAGATTCATCTGGGTCCCACACTTTCCTGAGGGTGTACCCCGTGAGGGCTGTACATTTAATCCAAGTGCTTAGCTGCTAGAGTGCTTGTCTAGTGTTCATGAAGTTCTGGGTTCAATCCTCGGCATCGCGTAAGCGTCACAAGGCTGTATGTACTGGCAAAGGATCAGGAGTTAAGGTCATTCTTGGCTCGATGTCCAGATTGAGGCCAGCCTAGCCATGGGATACACGAGGCTCTCTCTCAAAAAAAATAATCAATAATAAAAAAATAATATCAACAAATCCAAAGTCTCCTGGAGAAGAAAACAACTGGAGGCAGGGTTTAAGGGTGAGAGTTGGGGGTGGGGGAGGGTCTCTTCACACACACACACACACACACACACACACACACACACACACACTGTTGCAGCCCAAGCTGCCCCACGTTGGGCGCCAAAAATGTTGAGGCCCAAGCTACCCCACGTTTGGGGGCCAAAAATGTTGAGAACCGCTCTACCCCACGTTTGGGGGCCAAAAATGTTGAGAACCGCTCTACCCCACGTTTGGGGGCCAAAATGTCTCAGACCGTTCTGTCAATGTTGGACCCGCACTGCCAAAAGCCTTGGGGGCTAAATTGTTAGAACCTGCGTTGCCCCAAACTGCTCAGGTCCACAGGTTGGGGTTCAGCGAGAGAGAGAGTGAGGACGAACTCGAAGAATGGAGACCAGAGTGTGATTCAATCCAGTTTATTCTTCAGTCTCTCTTCTTCTCTCCAAGTCCCAAGTCTTGAGTTCCCAGTCCCTAGTTCCTAGTCCCTAGTGCCTCCAAGTTCCAAGTTACTTCTTCCAAGTGCTAAGTGCCTAATGTCTAATTCCAAGTTTTTCCTCCAAGTGCCTACTACCTAATAATTCTTCTTCCGAGTTCTCTAGTCCAAGTGTCTTTTACCTCATGCCTAATAAGTAACTCCAAGTTGTATTCTCTAACCTCATTCCTAGTTCCAAGTTGTACTCGACTCTTCTGTCTGCCTCTCACCTTTTATATGTCTCACTTCTAAGCCATGCCTCTAAGTCATGTCTTTAATCATGCCCTTAGGTCTTGTCTCTAAATCTGATCTCTAAGTCACGCCCTTAAGTCACACGCCTTTAAGTCTCACACACCCAAGGGAAAATCCTGGGTATCTAAAGCAAGATGTTATCAGAGTGTGCTCAGCTATTGTAGGCTGTTGTACAAGCCTCTTGTCAGGGTATATGGCTCAAGATGGCTGCAAGGATGATAGCTGCTTTCTGTTGGCTCTCCCCTCATCCCCCCAATGCAGGGAAGTGCAGGCAGAGATGCATTTCCAATGTTCTGTAAAACCTAGCCTGGGTTCAATGCAAAGCCACACAGTTCTCCAACCTGCAAACAGAGGTCAACAGGCCTGGGGGGTACCCTGAGTCTCTGAGCAGCATGAGGTGTCCTGGCAGAGCCGCCTCTTGCACCCCAATTTTGGCTCACTTGTCTTTGTCCTCCTGGTCTTCTTAGGTGGCAGAGTCCCACCCTCAGCCTAAGGTGCCTCTCAGCTGAGTACTGCGCTGGCCCCGCCCACTTCTCACCTAGCTCAGGGTAACACTCCACTCTGACATGGGAGAAACTGAGGCTCAGAGATGTGGATTGTCTGCCAATGGCAGACAGCCAAGAAGTGACCCAGTGATGATTCAGACACTGATCTGGGACTTCAAAGTGTGGTTTTCCATGGTGCCCAAGATTGAAGCGGACAAGGCCACTGGCAGCCAGACACCTATCTTTAAACATGTAACCTGTCTGGGTGTCTGTTAAAGAGAATTTTGCTCCAGGCCATGGTACAAGCCGGAAAGGCCTGGTGTGAGTCCTGGTGTGAGTCCTGGTGTGAGTCCTGGTTACGGCTGAACACCTGTATAATGTTGAATGTATTACTTCACTTTTCTGGCCTCCTTGTGTCTCGCATGGAGGATGTCGGGGTGTCCTTTAACTCTTAGGGTACCTGGGGCAGATTTGAAAAGTGTGCCCTCGCTGGGCAGTGGTGGCACATGCCTTTAATCCCAGCACTTGGGAGGCAGAGGCAGGTGGATTTCTGAGTTTGAGGCCAGCCTGGTCTACAGAGTGAGTCCAGGGCAGCCAGAGCTACACAGAGAAACCCTGTCTCGAAACCCCCCCCCCCCAAAAAAAAAAGAAAAGAAAAGAAAAGAAAAGTGTGCCCTCTGTGGGCTGTTGCAGCATTGTGAACGGGCTCCCTAAGGGAGAAGAAAGCCTGGGCTCCACTGCTTCTCCACCTTGCCTTCTGACCTGGACTTTTGTATTACAAACCCCTGTGCAGCTGCAGATGGCAGCCTGGGCCTTGAACAAAGCAGGAGACAGACATCAAAGGTGAGGGTCTGGTCTGTCTCAGCAACAGCAGTGCTAACAGGATGGCTAATCTTGTGTCCCACGTTGATCCATGCAGGTCCTGTGTGTGGTCAGGTGCAGGAGAGAGGAGAGGAGGGCAACAGAGGACCAAGTCCTTTCCCTCCCACACCAGAGTCCAGCCGGTGACAGTGACCTGCCATCTTAGGCAGCTCTGTCCAAGTCACTGATCCTGAGACAGAGTTGTGGTTTTAGCTTCCTCCAATGGCAAATCCTGGTGTTCAAGACTTAGTGTCCCAGCATGCCAGGGAGACACAGCTACCTCTCTACACAGAACCAGTAAATCTGGAATCAGGGGTCAGGAAAGTCACAGGGTAGCAGGCTTAG
Organism: Arvicanthis niloticus; assembly: GCF_011762505.2. Taxonomy (NCBI): domain Eukaryota; kingdom Metazoa; phylum Chordata; class Mammalia; order Rodentia; family Muridae; genus Arvicanthis; species Arvicanthis niloticus. The sequence continues at coordinate 5,453,573 of NC_047663.1, forward strand.
GGTGTGGTGGTAGGTGTGGGGTGAGGTAGAGAGAGGGTAAGAGGGGATGGGTGGTGGGTGGAATTGAAGATCCCCAAATTAGGGAGACCCTCACTCAAGTCTCGGGAAATCGCGGCCACCCAAGAACTCTCACAAGACACCGTACCTGGATGCAAATGGCAGAGGCTTTATTAGGGAAATAGGCCGGTGGTCAAACCACAAGCTCTCTCGCAAGAGCAAGGTTTGGCACTGAGTGATGAGTTAGGGGTCTTTTAAAGAGCAAAACCACAAACCAGGGGAGTGGGGAGGGGGTGAGGGGTTGCCAAGGATACATAACATAAGAATAGTGAAACATTCCAGAGAAACCCACCCTAAAAGGTTAATAGCCATGGAAATTACTCAGTACAATCATTTTTCTCAAAAATGGTTTTTACCAACCATATCACTGCTCTACCCTGTCAACTATCTATTAACTTTTTCTCACTAGCTCCAGCTGGAAAGCCACAGCCCTGTCATTGTGTTTTTACCACCTGAATGACTTTCATTCTTTACAGCCAGTTCCTGGAACTGGTCTGGTTTGTTTCAGAGAAAAGTTTCCATGTCCCTAAAAGAACTTAAAAAGCATCTATATATGTATATATTCTATAAAATGACTTTTATAATTTTTCATTCTTCAGAATCAACCCTGAAGAAACCCACATTTTAGTCCCTGTGAAAACAGCACCTTCCACCAAAGAGAGGCTTTGTACACATGATAACAATAGGGACCTGACTCTGTGTCATCACGGGCTGCTAGAGTGGGGGAGTGAGGGGCAGGAAAGAGGACGGACCACACCTGAAAGACATCTGGTCTCCCTCTGAAGCTGGTTCTGTCATGCCTTCTGATGATTGGACATTAGGAATGTAAACGGGGGGTGGGGAGGTGGGGGGGTGTCTCAAAACCATCGAACAGGACCATTCCATGAAGAAAGGTTTATTGGAGATCAACCCATGGGGGGCGGGGTAGAGAAGCAAAATGTCAGGAAAGCAAATGGGTTTTTGCTCAAAAAACCCTTCTTGACCCAACCCTTGACACAAGTGGGTCATACATTTCTGTGAGCTGATACAGGCCTTTCTGACTGAGAACTAGATACCCTTGCCAGAGGTTATTGACCATTGGGGGAAGAGTAAAGAAGCTTCCTAGCCAACAACCCAGAGTGAGGAGTGCTGAATTCAGGCTTCAGTTTACCCTGCAAGGATCCTCTTGTTTTCCTGGTCAGAGTCCTTGTGTTTGGGATGTTGTCACCAGCACTGCCACTTGGGGGGAGCATCTTGAATCTAAAAAAGGAGATAACCTCAAATTTGTAGCTGGTTGATCAGAAAGGAGGATGGTCTGGGAGATCTTCCTGCAGAAACACACTTTACATCTGGGGTCCTAAGTGAGTGCAGGCTTGAAGGGTCCTCACTCAGTGGGTCCAGACATCCCTCTAGCTCGGTCTAACAGCAGCTCAGAGTTTTACAGGATGTCTGTTTGGTGGGGTGGACCACTCTTGGATGGAGGAAGAAACCTGGTTCGGAAAGAAGGGAAGGGACTGGGTGAAGACCCAGAGAGAGGAATCTACTGGATCAGGTAAAGTCACTTCTGTGAAGAAACCAGCTGGTCCCTGACCTGGGGGTGAGGGGTGTGACCAGGAGGTCTCAAAGCACTTTCAGATCTTCTGCATGAATGCAAAGGATACCTCATTCTCCACAGGTCCTGAAGATCCTGTAGATGCAGGTAGAACCTCCCAAAGAAATCCCTCTTGCAGGCTTTCTAGTCTTTCCCCCTCCCCCCACCCCCCCCCCACCCCCAGTGAAAAGCTGAGTCACCATAGAGTCACCAAGAAAGGAAAGAGAGAAACTGATTTGCATAATAATGGATTTCTGTCACACCTAAATTTTCCTTTTTAAACATAGAGCCAGCACCCTTGGGGGTACCAAATAGAAAGGGATCTCAGTTTAGAACACCCCTCCACTACCCCTTCCCTTTTTTTCTCTGAGACCCTTCTCTGTGCTGCTATTCCTCCCCATGCTTAGAAGCCCTCTTAGGAGGCAGAGGCTGTTTCCATCTTTCTAGCCGGCCACTCCGAGGCAGAGTCCCTGAGACAGACATCCTCCTCCTATTGCATAAAGCCTTGGGGAATTTCCACTATTATATTAATGGGCATATATTTTTGCAGAATTTTCTATTTCTGCTCATGAGATTTTATTCGTTTCAATAAACGAGAGCAGTTAGATGCAGAGAAGAGTAGGATTTAATGTTTATATGCTCTGGCTCCAGAAGATGCTGCGTTTGCTCAAATCCTGGGGCTGCTTAAAGATGGAATCATGGGTAAAAAACCAGGGGAGAGCAGGACCCTGAACTTGGGCCTAGAATAAGATGTGAAAAAACAGGTCACCTTTGTGAAGATTTTATTGTTCAAATTTTTTCTTTCCCTTTTTGTTTTTTTTCTCTCTCTCTTTCTCTCTCTCTTTTTTGAGACAGGGTCTATATAGTATTTAAATTTTTTAGTTATGTATATATGTGTGCAAGAGAGGGTATATGCATGTGAGTGCAGGTGCCTAAGGAGGCCAGAAGAGGGCGCCAGAGCAGCCTGATGTGGGTGCTGGAAATGCCAATACAGTTGATGTTAGCCAGTTACAGGACCATTCTGTGAACATGCTTTCATTCCCCTAACCTCCTAATTTTAGAGACCCTATGCCATCAAAGTCTCAAAGTCCAGGTCTTTGGTGGAACCTGTCATCATGCACACCAATACACCTCTGTGTCTTCTCTGCTGATGAGGGGGGGTCTCTGAAGACCCATCTATTTGAGGGTCTTCAGAAATGGAGACCTTGTTAGCATTCTGTCTAAGCTACACCCCACAGTTACCTGGCAACAGCCAGATAAGCCTGACCCACTATAAAAGGGGCTGCTCGCTCGCCTCCTCCTTGCTCTCTTGTTCTTGCTCTCCCTTCCCTTCCTGCTCCTGCCCTCTCCCTGTTCCCTTCTCCCCTCTTTTTCCACACGCTCATGGCTGGCTTCTACTCTACTTCTCTCCTCTCCTCTCCTCTCCTCTCCTCTCCTCTCCTCTCCTCTCCTCTCCTCTCCTCTCCTCTTCCTCCTCCTCCTCCTCCTCCTCTTCTTCTTCTTCTTCCTCTCTCTCTCTCTCTCTCTCTCTCTCCTCTTCCCCCCCCCCGCCTTTCTCTGCCTCTACTACCCTCTTAACTCCCCTCCCCATGCCCTTAATAAACTCTATTCTGTACTATACGGTTGTGTGGCTGGTCTCCTCAGCATGGGCCTGCAGAGGCACCCTCCCCATGCCTGACTACTCCTCCACAGAACATACCCCCTCTCTTTATCATTTTATAAACACATCAGACCTGCCACTAAAGAGATACCAGCAGAAATACGTCAGCTTAGTGTTCTGAGGGTTCACATGGCCAAAGCCACAAGATAATAAGAAAACAGAGGGGAACAGGGTGTTTGCGGGTTCAGAAAGCAATGTCCATGTTTAGTGAGAGACTTCAGCCAACCACATCCAAATGGCAGCAAGAACAGAATGAGGGGGAAGGCCGTTAGGGCCTCCATCCCAGCAGTGTCTCATATTTGGGGATCAAATTTATTCTCTCTGTGCGAGCCTAGAAATCCCTTGCTGACTACACATAATGTATAGTCAGAGAAAAAAAAAAACAGACTATTCAAAACCAAATCAATGTATTTCCCAGACAAAGCCTGGTTTTGTTCAGTAAATCAACACAAAGATAAAAAGGATGCCGACAAAATTCATGAGTTAAGAGAGACTTAGGAGGTGGGGAGAAAGCCCAGTCATTAGACTGCTGCCATGTAAGTATGAGTTTTAATCTCCAGCATCTGCATGTAAGTCAAGTGTGATAACCCCGGAGCTGAGGGGGTTGGGGGGCGGGTAAAAACAGGCAGGTCCCTAAAGTTTATTAGCTAGCCTTGATGAGCTTCAGATTCAAAGAGAGGCCCTGTCTCAAAAACAAGTGGGGGGTGGGGGGCTCAGTAGGCAGACCACTCGCTTTCCCATCAGGGGACCCTGAGTGTGACTCTTAGCACCTACATACAAAGCCAGGGCTGGCTTCACGCAAGCATGTAATTCCAGTGTATTGTGGGATGTGAGAGACCCAGTCTCAAAGGACCAATGTGGAGAGTGTTGGAGAAGAACACCTGTGTTCTCTGCTCCCCACATCAGACACCACACCTGAAGACACCACAGATACATGCGAAGAAAGAAAGGTGGCATGTAACTGAAGAGACACACCCAGCTCAGTCTCTGCACTCCAAAACCCAAGGCACTTGCACACATGTGTGAACATACCCACACTAACAAGAACATATACCATGACCACCACCATCCCATATAGACAGACTTAAAATATGCCAGCTGTGGTGTGTGAGTCCCATATAGATCTGATTTTTATTTTTGAGATTTAAAAAAATGTATATGTATATATACAATATACATGAACATATATATGTATACATACACACACACACACACACATATATTTCCTTCCTGTGTAGAAAGTGCCATCTATGATTAGGGTGGATCTTCTAATAACCTAACCAAGAAAACCCCTCACAGGGGTGCCCAAAGGCTTGCCTCTTGGTTGACTCTAGATTCAGTCAAGCTGACATTCAGAACTAACCATCACAGCTAGCGTGTGTAAAGGTCTGGGTTCTATCCTTAGGACCACTGAAAATAATAATCATTTTTATTTATTATGTGTATATGTGTGTGTGGAGAGGACATGGATGTCCTGGAGCTGGCAGCTGTACGCTGCCAAGTGTGGGTAACAGGAACTCTACTCTGGTCCTCTGAAAGAGCAGTACACACTCTTAAGGGCTTTGCCGTCTCTCTGGGCCCAACTGAAAAAAAGGAGAAGAAGATTATATATTCTGCAAGGTTCTTGCTCCTTCCCAAGAGCTCTTGACACTGTAGGCCAGGCCAGCTGAGTCCAGGCTGCCAGGGCAGCTTGCTTTTCCCTTCCTTAAAAGCAGGCCTAAGTGCAGTCATTACCACAGCAGGGATCCTTTGAGGAGGTGGCCAGAGGGTGGTAAGATCGGTGACCTAACCGGTGTTTGTGTTCATTAGTCTGCTTTGCATCTCTGCCTTGTCAGAGACACCACTGTTTGGAGCCCTTAGACCAAAGGAGCCTCTTCTCCTGACTTCCCCTTTCCTGCATCCCCTGGAGGGATCCCCTTCCAACCACTTCTGATTTGTGTCTATCTGGTGGTTATCTGGAAATTCTAGAGAATGCCCTGTATTCTTTGTTTTTCAATTTTAGCTGAAAGCTATTGGCTTCACAGGGGGAATCCTGAGAGTTCACCCCCTTCCCTTTCCCTCCACCCTTCTCCTTCTCCACCTCAGCCTCTGTCTCCCTCAGTTCCTGCTGGGGCCGGATCTTGCTGTGTCTTTTGGAGCCTTGTTTAACTCGAATTCATGAAACCCTTAATTCAAGTTGCATCAACTTCTGAGAGCAACCCTGTCTCAAAAAACCCAAACCAAAACAAAAAATTGTGTGTAGTTTTGCCTGAATGTATGTGTATGACTGTGGGACCCACAGCACACAGAAGAGGCTTCTGGACCCTCTGGCGCTGCAGTTATAGGTGGCTGTGAGCCTTTCTGTAGGTGCTAGGACTGAGCCTGGGTCCTCTACAAGAGCAGCCAGTGCTTGTAACCACTGAGCCAACTCTCCAGCAGTCTCCATATGCATAGACCTCCAAAGGAAGGGTTGCCCCAAGAGTAAAGTGAGCCCAGGCTCTCATGACACAGATAAGACTGGGTTTTTTTTTTTTGCTTGATTTCGCTTCTTTTCTTTTCTTTCTTTTTTTTTTTTCTGCGACAGGGTTTCTCTGTGTAGCCCTGGCTGTCCTGGCACTCACTCTGTAGACCAGGCTGGCCTCGAACTCAGAAATCTGCCTGCCTCTGCCTCCCAAGTGCTGGGATTAAAGTCGTGCGCCACCACCACCCGGCATTGATTTTGTTTCCATCTCAGTGTTCTTACACCCATTTTACATTAAGAAACTTGCTCCAAGACACATAGCGAGTTAAAAACAGGCAGTTTTAAGCCCTGCTTAGGTGACATGAAATCCAGACACAAAACACCCAGCAGTGTTTGGTGGCTTCCAGAACCACCATAGTCAAGGCTCTCAGGAGTCGCCAAAGTCCACATCAGGCAGCTGAAGCTGTCCCTGCAGGCCCTGGGGTTCCCTCCAGGAGATAGAGGTTCCGACCCAGAACCCAGGAAACTTGGGATATTTATGGGTAGGGGTTGGGGAGAGCGGGGGGGGGGGGGGAATTTGGTGCGGTTACATATGATTGGTTGCACTTTTGCACGGCTACATGTGATTGGTTGCACTTTCTCGTGGCTACACATGATTGGTTGTTTTACAAATTTTGAACATAGCACTGGGAAGACCAAGGGAGGGAGGGGTAACTAAGAACAGTGGAACATTTCAGAGGAATCCAGCCCAAATGATCTAGAGTCATGTGAAAATCACTCTGCACACTCATTCTTCTCAAAAATGTGGTTTTTACCATGTCATTGTGTCCTATCCTGCCATTTCAGATAAACTATCTTTACTTTTTCCAGCTATAGCCCCACCTAGGTGGCAGTATCTTTATCGGTAATCAGGAATGTGTCTTCCTCCCTTGGGCCTCTCACCCATAGGTGGGCCTATTGTTTGAGGCTTGATTCAGGGAATAATGTTCTCCCATCTGGAATGTGCTCCGGGGAAGTGAAGGCCTGTAATCTTATTTTCAGTTCCTCGTTCTGGACTCTGCACTTTTCTGCTCAGGTCTAAGGCGAAAAATCTACAGATATTTCATAAAATGGCCTTTATAATTTTTCACTCTACAGTGTCCACAGGAGCCATCCACCTTGTTCTTTAAGACAGGATCTCTCACTGACCTGGAACTTGTGAATTGGACTAAGCTGACAAGCCAGCAAGCCAGGCATCTGCCTGCCTCCTCCTGCCCAGGACTGAAAAAAAAAATATTTTTTTTTTTAAAAATAAGGATTCAGGAGATCAAACTCTGGGTTCTTACCCTTGCAAGGCAGGCACTTTACCAATTGAGCTGTAGCTCCCTGTCCTTGCTGTAATGGGGACTGAACCATGCTATGGTTAGGGTCTGCCAACTGAACTTTGACTCCAGCTACAGAAGCCACAGAAGGACCTTCATGGATGGGGTGGCTCTGGGGTGCCCAAGCCTATAGCAGAGCCATCCTGCTCCCTCACCTGAGCTGAGTATCTGAGTATCCAGTTATGTGACTATGCATGGGAAGCTCCCTGAGGCAAGGACAAGAGCCACAGGTTCCCCTCCCCCCCTTAACACCCCCCCCCACCCCACCCCCGTCCGTCCCCAGCATTCTTTCCTCTGCTCTTCTGAGCCTCAGAATTGGAGAAACTTTCTTAAGACTGTCCAGCTGGCAACTGGCAGAGCTGAATTGTAACCTCAGGTCCAAAAGCCTTTTGTGACAGATGTTCCTTGAGAAGCTCCAGGGATCCCACCAACATCACAGCCCAGTGCCACTAGAGGGAAACTCAATCCCCAGCTTGACCTCTGACCTCAAGAGTCCTCCTGCCTCAGTATTACCAAGACTACTGGGTCATGTGGCTCTTGGGAACTGGGGGTGGGGCGGGGATGGTTGAACTCTAGTTACTGCTCCTTTACCACAGTCTGGGGAAAGTAGCCACAAAGCTGGCTGTGGCCTGAGCCTGGGTCCAATGCTTCCTGGCCCAGCCGAAGGGGCCCAGCCGGAATGCAGGCGTCCAGCAGGGGCCCGCAGTAGGGAGGACGGTTTGGTGCAGGAGTTAATCACACTGCCTCAGACACACTCCCAGAGCTGGCTGCCTGGGAAATGCTGCCTGAGGGAAGATGGACACAGAAACTTCCGGGAGTCCAGGTGAGACGCATAGGATGTGTTGTCTGATTTCTAAGGTGGGGGAGGGGGGAGGGGGGAGGGGGAGGGAGGTTGTCACCAAAATAGAGGCGGAGAACTACATCACAGAGGCATTTAAGTAGGGTCTCCCTTCAGGTTGACGGCTGTGCTGAGGAAGGGGATCTTGAGTGCTTGCGTCAGGGTGCCCACGGGGAGGGTGCTATGCACAGAAAGTGTCCCGGTGTGCAGGGGATGGGGGGGGGGGGTCATGGAACCCTGGGCGGGGCCTGGAGCCAGAAAAGCCCCTGCTAGTGATGTCTAGCTTACTTGAGCTTATTCTGATTCTCTCAATCTTCAGAAGGGATTTTGGGTACCACTGTATGGCTGAGGGGGGGCGCGGATTTTTGCAAAAAATTAATGTTCTCGGGACAAAAATGTAGCTCAGTGGTAGAATGTTTGCCCAGCGAGCGTGAAACCCTGGGTTCCATCCCCTCCACTGCACGAAAGCATTTCCCATTCTCACCACAAGGGGTGATCTTGAGCTTTGTGATCAATCCAGCCCTCGGGGGACCCTCACCTAGAACCCTCCCCACCATCCCATCTGAAAGAAGGAGCTGGCAAGGGTTGGGGTGTGTTTAGAAGGGGGTCCCCAGGCTCCAAGCCTCATGCATAAAACAGAGAGACCTTTTCCTCCAAAGCTAATCAAAACCTCCGGCCCAGAGCTTGCAAATGAGGGCCCAGAGCTTGCAAATGAGGCCTTCAAATCATTTCCCTTGCAAATGAAGGCAGCTGCTCCGCACTCCCGGGCTAACACCTCACCGACACCGCGGTCGGTCGGGAGACTCACAACCCCGGAAGCCACTCAGCACATTTCAATTAGCCTAACGGGTACCGGGAAAGCAGTAGGAGGCCGGGTGGGCACCTCAGCCCTGGTTCCCCAACCCCACAAAGAACTCTGCTGAAAGCCTGGAGAGACGGCACCCTGTTCCTACTGGTCGTGAGCTGATTTCCACTCCGGTGCCGCGTCAGGCTTGCGAGTCCAACTGTGCCCATCACTATTGCCTTCACAAGTCAGGGGAGGGTGGAGGCGGCAGGAGCGACGCCGCCACCCTGGGCCACATCCACCCTGGATTTAAGGCAGCATCCTGCACGGACTGGTAAAGGCACACGGGCCTATGGAGCCAGAGGAAGAGAGAGCAAGAGGAAGAGAGAGACTCTAGGGGAAGCCTCAGTCTACCTCAGTCTCCCCTGTGTGGTAGGGGATAGAAGGAGCATCGATGTCCTCCCCGTATGACACCTACTGTTCCGTGTGGCCTGTGGCAATCACTGGGTCCATCAGCTGCACTGAATTACCCTGGCACGAGAGCACCCGCCTGTAATCTCAACACTTGGGAGGAGAAGCCAGGAGGATCAGGAGCTCAAGGTCTTCTTCGGCTACAGAGTGAGTTCAAGACCAGCTCTGATATGCAGGACTCAGCTGCTAAACCAAGGACCACACAGCCTATCTTCAGTGACCCAGCACCAGCGGCCACAGCAGCAGAGCTGCTGAATGCGGACCCACCACCACTACCCACTCTCTCGATGTCTGTCTCTCTGTCTCTCACTTTGTCTGTCTCTCTTCTTCTCCCCTCCCCCCAATAAATCTCTCACGCCTGTTGCATGGCTTGACGTTTTAGTATTCTTTGGCCCCATCTGCCAAGGTACTTCTTCTGCAGCTAAACCCTAACACCCTGAAAATGAAAGATGAAAAAAAGGAAGGGAGGGAGGGGAGGAGGGAGAGGAAGAGGGAAAGGAGGAGGGAGAGGGTAGGAGGAGGGAGAGGAGGAGGGAGGGGAAGGGGGAGGGGAGGAGGGAGAAGAGGGAGGGGAAGGGGAGGGGAGGTGGTAGGAAGAGGGAGAGGAGGAGGGAGGGGAGGAGAGCAAGGATGTGTGTCCACCTGCTGTGATGTGTATGTACATGTGCATGAAGAGAGGAGGGAGGGGAGGAGGGAGAGGAGGAAGGAAGGACAAGGCCAGATAAGACAGCTTAATTTCCATCCCAGAACCCCCATGTAAGAGAGAACTAACTCCAAAAAGTTGTCCTTTGACCTCTACGCGTGCACACACACACACACACACACACACACAGAGACACACACATAGACACACACACATATAGACACGCACATATATCAACACACACACATAGACACACAAACACACATAGACACACACACACATACACACACACATAGACACACACATACACATAGACACACACACATAGACACACATAGACACACATAGACACACAAACACATAGACACACACACATAGACATACACACACATAGACACACACATAGACACACAAACACATAGACACACACAGGCACACACATAGACACACACACATAGACACACAAACACACATAGACACACACATACACACACATAGACACACAAACACATAGACACACACAGGCACACACATAGACACACACACAGACACACACACACACTACAATAAATAAATAAGACATTTTGAAAAGAAAGTTCTTGATCTAAGCTGCCAGGTTTCTTGGGCACGTCCACTAGTTCTGCTGCCCACCCGGCCACCACCTCCCCACACAGCCAGCCTGTTGCATCAAGTGTGAGCTTGCAACAGCTCCTTGACCTCGCTGGGGCTCTTGTTAGGGTCAGAGCTTCCCTCTCCTAGAAATCAGATCAGCCCCCTCCTGGCTCCCCACAGAGGAGAGATGAAGCTATGGCCCTGCAGGGCCTCCCCCCCTCCCCCCCTTAGCAGCTCCAGGATAGACTTATGATCCCACCTAGCATCTGCCTCTGCAGGCTGGGCTAAACTAGGTCATGTGCTGTTTTACTTCACTTTCTGTTGCCGTAATGAACACCATGACCAAAGCAGCTCAGGTTTACAGGCCTCTGTAACAGGCCCTTTACAGAGGGAAGTCAGGGCCAGAACTCAAGGCAGGAGCCTGGAGACAGGAGCTGATGCAGAGGGCATGGAGGGTGCTGCTTACTGGCTTCCTCCCCCACGGCTGGCTCAGTTTGTTTTTTATTCTGGGACCACCTGCCCAGAGGTTACACAGCCCACTGTGGGCTGGGCCCCCATCCCGCTTCAACCATCCAGGAAAATGTTCTACAGGCTTGCCCACAGGCCAAACTTATGAAGGCATTTTCTCAACTGAGATTCTTTTTTTCAGATGGCTCTATGTCGCATCCAGTTGACAATGCTATGACGTTTGCCCATCTCCCTGAAAAAAAGTCAAAACTCTCTTTATTCTCTAGAACTAAAAAGTCTGCCTCTCCCTTCAGGGTGTCATACATGGCAGCCATTTCTCCTACTTCCTCCCACCTCTTGGACTCCAACTGTCTGAGGGTCATGTGACTCCATCCTAACAGTGTTCCTTCTGAAGGGTGACATCCACCAGCTCCTTCCTACGAGCTGCTACCCTTTCTTTTTTTCTCACCCATCCTTAATGTGATTATGTACAGTGTGGGCCCTGAGTTCAGCTAAGGTGAGATGTCAGAGGTCACACATCTTCATAGCAGCAGGGCAAGGTCAGCGTACTGGACATCCCAGGCTTCAAAACAGGCCCTGACACGCCTGGCTGCATGATTTGGTACAACTCCTGGACCTTTCTGTGTTCTCACTCTGCATCGTGAGGGGATCTGAGAGTTCCTACACTGAGGGCTGGAAGACATTACTGAATGGTCATTTTTATAAAGGTAAAATTACAGCTCCATCAAAGAGAAAATGAAAGGGGAACAGGAGGTGTGACGTAACTTGTTAATTTGTGAGGGAGAAGACAAGGTGTTGGAACCCAGTGTTCAAAGGCGAATTCTGGAAACCGGTATGTCATCAGCTGGGGATGTCAAATCAATTTGCAAATGTGCTGAGATGAATTTGCAGACAGCTGTGGGCCTGGCTGCCCGGTGCTGATCGACTGAGTTAGCACACACTCAGATCCATCCTCTCAGTCAGAGGTGTGCTGTGTGGAATAGGCCTGCCTTCCTGCTCCTGCTCCAGGTCCTACCCTGACTACTGTCAGCGATGGATTGTGACTTGGAAATTCACATAAACCTTTTCTGCCCTGGGTATTATGGTTATCTGTCATAGCAACAGGTGAAGCTACACCAACTACTTCAGGAGCCTCCTCCCGACTGCAGATCCATAGTGGATCATTCTCACCGTGGTTTTATCCTTCAGTGGGGTGGTCTGTCCCCTGTGGGTTCTCTAATGTCAGCCCTGGGTGCTGCTACCTCTCCTGCATTGGCTCCTGATACAGACTGGTGTGTGGAGAGCTCTTGGGGCTGCTTCAAGTATAACGGAAAAAACTAGACATTGGTCTAGGACAAGGATGTAGGCTCGGGATCTCAATCATCTTGATAAGTCCCTGAATACCACGGGACCTTTGTGTGCGCCCTGTTTGTTCCTTGACTACTTTGTTTATGTCTTAGAAATAGCCCTATTCTTTGCATGTACCTAGAATGATATAAAAGCAGACTGGAGGGCTGAGAGATGGCTCAGCAGTTAAGGGCATTGACTGCTCTGCCAGGGGTCCTGAGTTTAACTCCCAGCAACCACATGGTGGCTCACAACAGTCTGTAACGGGATCCAATGCACTCTTCTGGTGTGTGTCTGAAGACTGCTACAGTATAAAAATAAATAAATCTTTAAAAAAAAAAAAAAAGCAGACTGGAAAAAATGAAACTTGCTTCAGCATTTGCTGGAGTCGTGGTATAGAATTGTCTAATTACCTCTCCTTGTTTTGAATCCTCGTCCCCGCTCTCGAGACCCTGCTGACTGAGTGAACTGGTGCATTCCCATCACTTGCTGGGAAACCCCATGTTGGCCTGACAGAGGAGGGGGCTGTACCTGCCTTTCTGCTCCTTCCTGGCCCCCTTACTGACTAGTCACCCCACATCAGAGATTCCTCTTAGATTTTCATTAATTTCTCCTGAATAATTAAAACAGGAAATTAATATTTTCATCATGATTGAATACGTCATTCCCCCACCCCCACCCTGGCTCTGCTGGGGGGGGGGGGGGGGGAGAAGGATTGAGAGCACTTCTCCAGCTTTAACACTGGGCCAGCTGGGCTATGTGCTCAGAAATTGCTTTTTAATTGATGAATGGATGAATGAATGGGCAGACAGAAACAGCACTTCCAAGGCCAAGACAGCTGTTTGGAAGTTTCCAGAATTAAAGCTGACTCCATTCCCTCTGGGCTGTGTCGATTTTGGTCTTTTGCAGATCCTCACATAGTCTAGGCTGACTTCCAGCCTGCTGTGTGGCTGAGGATAAACCTAAACCCCTGCTTCTCCTGATTCTATGTGCTCCTCCTGCCCCTGGGCTTGCCCTGAGACATCTCCGGCCGTGACCTGGCATGGACTATGGATTATCCCACCCAGCTGAAACCAGGAGGGGTTGTGGGTTGGGTCTTCCCCTTTAAATTGAGAGCCGAACATTAAAGCTTTGGGCCTTGATCAGAGAACTTTGTCTTGGCCTCATCTCTTCTCGCCCTCCTTCCCCCTTCATTCCCAGCCCCCCTTTCAGGTGAATCCAGTTGACTTGTGGCCGCGGGCGGCTACATTCCATGTGCTCCGTGCTGGGATTACAGACAAAGGCCACCACACCCTAGCATGGCTTCAGTTTGGTGTTCATTAAAATGAATGGAATGTTCAGGATTTCTAGAGTTTAGCCATTCCTTGAGAATGTGATCTCTTCTTATTTCCTGCCCCTCCAGGCTGCCTTCTACCCAGAGCTTACCTGCTGGCTTCCAGCCTTATCCAAAAGGTGGGTTCTTTTGAGACACATTCTTACTACCTGTCCTGGAACTCACTGTGTAGACCAGGCTGGCCTTGAACTCAGAGATCTGCCTGTCTCTGCTTTCCAAGTGCTGGGATTAAAGGTGTGCGCCACCATGCCCAGCTAGGACGCTTTACTTTAATATACTTTAATATACATTTTATCTTAAGTTATGTTTCTCTGTGTGAATATGTGCTGGTGAGTATGGGTGCCCACAGAGAGTAGAGAAGGGCAGATCTCCTGACGCTGGAGTTATGGGGCAGTTGTGAGCAGCCAATGTGGGTGCTGGGATTGAACTTGGGTCTTCTTTAAGAGCATTGCTGTTAGTCACTGAGCCATCTTTCCAGTCCCCAAAAGGGGGTTCTTATGCCATCAGAACCATCTGGGCCCTGCAGGGGCTGATGGACAGGGAAACAGAGGCTGGGGTTTGTAGCCCAGGCCGGTGGCTAATCAGCCTGGCCCCTGTGGAAATGGCCGGGTTCGCTCTCAGAGGTGAAAATACTCATCTAGCCCGAGTCATGGGTCCCCCAAGTCACCCCAATGCAGGCTTCAGTTTTCAGAGACTCAGGAGTCAGGATCTAGAGCTGCGAGCAGCTGCCCGTGTGCTGCCTGGATACCTCTGTGGTTTTCTCCAAGGTTTCTCACCAACCTGTACCTGCTAGCTCATCCTTCTCTGGAGAGCGGCCCTCAGAGTGCTGTAACTTTGGGCCTGGACCCTCTTCCCTGCCCTTCAGAGCCATCTACACACCTTTCCATTTGGGGTGAGTTACACGGGGCTCTCACAAGCTGAGGATGAACCCAGAAATAGCCACCACCTCAAGGGTCAAGCAAGGGCCGCCACCAGTAGCTATGGCTTGCTCCTTGATGAGGGTGGCCCCTGCTGCCAGCCTTCCCAGTTTCCTGTTGTGGGCCCAGCTGTGGCATCTCAGAGGCTCATTCTGACCTTGAGACTCCACCAGATCCTCCCTGACCCTCTAAGGCAGGTCTCCTCCACAGCACTGGAGGCAGAGAGGCCAGAGAGGATGCTGGGCAGCGGTGCTGGCTTCTATTCCAAACCAAAGCTTAAAAGATGCCACTTCTAATTACAGCGGAGCGCAGTGTGCCCTGAGGCCTTTTGTAGTAAATGGTTCTCAATAAATTCAGTTTTTCATTCATTATTATTAATTATTTCCCGGAGCTAGGCAAGTGGGAGGCAGGGCCCTGCTCAGCCCTGAGAGCTCACATTGCTGTCAAAGGCTGGGACAAACACATGGGATTCTGACACTCGAATTCCTTCCCATATAGGCTCCAGTGAGGCTAGCCCTGGGCCTGGATTGGGAGGGGCCAAAGTGAAGCAAGCTTCTACGCTTTAATGTGACCACCATGGCCAGTGCGAAGATGCTGCCCTTCTAACACATGGCTTGCCAAACTCCCCCAAATCTCACAACCACCCCTGTGAACCCATGGGAGACTCTGTCCAGGCTTGGGGTGTGACTCTGTTAGTGGAATGCTCACCTGGCACACATGAAACCCTGGTTTTGATCCCCCAGACATTGAATAAAACCAAGGGCAGTGTTATACACCTGTAATCCTGTCAGGAGGTGAAGGCAAAAGGATGAGAGCTCCAAGGTCTATCCTTTGCTATATAGGGAGTTTGAATCTAGCCTGGGCTATGTAAGGTGTAAGGCCCCATTGTGGAAAATACACACACACACACACACACACACACACACACACAGAGCGCCTGCTCTGGCTTGTTCCCTGGCAGCCACCATGTTTCTGCTGCTCCTCAGCTCTGACAGAGGCTCTGGCTAGCTAGATGTGCAGGCCCTGGCACCCACGAGACACCAGTGTGAGTGATGGCTCTGCCAATCCCCCACGCTGCATCCACGAAGCTCGGGTGAACCCCAGACAATATCTACCATCCTCTCAGTACCCGGTAGAAATGAGACTCTTAAAGCCTAATGGTTATCTAAAGGATTTATATATTTAGAACTGCTCAATCAACAAGATGCTCAAACAATTAGAGTTGTTACCCTTTTGATAGAAGTTGCTACCCAGGTCAGTTTTCGAACCATCTGTGGTTCTCCATGGTTGATAGTCTCTTTCTCCCCTCCCCTTCCTCTCTTCTCCCAGCTCCACCTCCTCTTCTACTGCCTAATCACTGAGCTCCACTGTGAATACAATGTAACAGAATAAACACCCTGACACACACACACACACACACACACACACACACACACACACTAAGTACATAAGTAGGATAGTCATTACCATATTAGAAACATCCCCTGTACCTACTTGGTACAGTCATTCTCAAAGTTCAGGCCCAGGGTGGCAGTGGTGGGCAGCAGCAGCAGCTCCTAGGAGCCTATCAAAGACTCAAGGGCCTCCTGCCACTCAGACCTGTTAGAGTCAGGGCGGCTAAGCTTTAGAAACTGGGATGGTGGTGACTAAGACATGCCTGAATGAGACCCACTGGCCTAGAGTAGGGATGGTTCACCTTGTTGTTGCTGGGATCATGGGTCAGACCTTTCTCTGTGAAGGGGTCGGGGGTTAGGGTGAGGTAGGGGGTTCTTAGGAGCTACAGGAAGCTGACCTACATAGCCTGCATTCTCTGCTTATAGCTCCTGGCTGCCTACTTGGCCATCCCCACAACTCAGGGTGTAACATGTTTTGACAGTTTCTGGGAATAAAACCACCCCTGTGGAGAATCCCTGACTGGAATGTTTTCATGTATTTGAGCCACATAGAAAACCCAGACCCAGGTCCTCACGGCAGCTTTGAAATGGTCCTGATGTCACAAGCCACGTGACCTAGGGTGTTACTATCTGTGCCTCTGCTCATTTGTAACAAGAGAGCAGGGCAGCATCTGCGACATCGCGGTCCCGGTCCAGAGCAAACACAGTGAACCCCGAGAAGCACCAGCACATCTCTGGCAGGTGACCTCAAGCTCTTCCACAGTGGGTTGATGCTCTGGTTTCACACCTCTACACTCTGCAGGTGGGTATAGCAAAGGGGCACCTGTGGTCAGAGCTGTGAGGACTTCTGGGTAGAGGCAATTCCTCATTTTCCAGACCCTAGTGCCATGTTTCATCAACACAGAGCAGCGTCTGGGGATCCTACCCAGTCCCCTCAATGCTGGGTGAGCCCTGGGGGTTCCAGAAGACAAAAAACCCAACTTCTTCATCATCTCACATCCCAATAAAATATTTATTTCAAGAAATAAATCTTTAAAAAAAAAAAAAAGAGAAAGAGAGAGAGGAGAGTGTCTCTATTGCTTTCCCCCAACGGGCAGAACCTTGGAGCCACTGGTCTCTTGCTGCTCTGGGTTCTGCTGTCACAGGGGCCAACCAGGCCAGGGGGCACTGGCAAGTCCCATGCAGGACGGTTTCTTCCTACAACTGTCTGGGCCCAGGGGTCCTGGGAGCGGGCCATATATGTGCAATGGCAGTGTTCCTGGGAGCCTGGCTGGCCCTGGGGGTGGGAGAGGGAAGGGTTACCCTGGACTGGAGGTGGGCATGCCACATAGAGATGGGTACTGAAGTCTGAGTGTACTGAAGTGGCCCGAGGCTGGAGGAAACAGAAGGGATGGGCAAATATGGGGCCTAGATGGGTTGGAGCCAAGGGAGGTCTGGCGAACCTGTGTATTGAAACCAGCCTAGTGTTTACCATGGGTGAAACTTCCTCCCAGCCTGGTCTGCATGAGATGCTCGAAAGTTGGGAGTGGTATCAGAGTATGCAGAGGATGCCCTGGTGGTGTCTGGGACCTGTTGTCAGAAGCTAGGGTGGAGATGGCCACTGGAGGGGCAGAGATGGAGGCTATGGACCAGTCACAGGTCATGCCAGAACTAGATGTCAGAAGAGGCCCAGAGGGGAGTCCACTGGAGGAAGCAGAATTGAGCAACAGGGAGATGGATTAGGAGGAGGGCAGAGTCACTCCCCTGGCCTCCCTGAGCTCTCTGTCCCTTTGTCCACCCCAAACAACTGAGGAGGAGGCCATACTGGCTCTGCATGAACTGTTCTCTCATGTGAGGGTGTGGCCCTCACAGCAAGTGTGGCTGTGACCTGTTCTCTTTCCCTTGAGACCGCTGGTGAACTTGGGGGCAGCATGGCCATGTTCCCAGCCTTGTGGATCAGAAGGCCTATGCTGGGCCCAAGAACGGCCAAGGCCATGTCTCCAGCTGGTCCAGACCTCAGAAAGCCAGGGACCTCCACCCACATGCTCCTGGGCACACCGGACAGGTAGGTCAGCCCAACTGCTTGGCCTGAGGTCCTTCAGCGAGGCAAGGAGCCCCCTAGGAAGGAGCTGCAAGCTTGGAGCTGCTGTCTCCTCAGCTTCCTCTTCCCGCCCTCGGCTAGGGGAGGCTGCAGCCAGGAGACACGCAGTGAGTGTGGCTGGAGCTCAGAAAGTGCTGGTGCTTGCCAACCGCAGGTGGGCAGGTTCTGGGCAGGGTGGCTCTGGCCTCACAGGCAGCCCTGGCACAAGGCCACCTGGCCCTTGCGGAAGTCACGGCAGGGGCAGAGCCTCTGGTACTTGGTACTGGCACCGGCACAGCTGAAGAGCAGCGGCTCTTTCTGTAGGTAGCACTCTTGGCCGGGTTGGGCAAAGGCGGGATACAAGTGATGCATCTCCCACTCTGTGCTGTCACAGGGCACTTGCAGCCTGCAAAGGTGACATCAGCATTGTCACTCGTTGGTGAGCAGGTGATAGCTGTCCCAAACTTGGCGTGGCCCACCCCCTCCCTGGATCAGAGAGGACAGTTTTCAATCCCATCTGTCAGAGCTCAGAGAAGCGATGGGCCTGGTGGGGCTGGAGAGATGCTCACACAGGCTGGGCAGGGGCCACAAGAGGTGGAAGAGGGCCAGGCCAGAGGGATGTCCCCTTATGCTGATTCAAAAGCATTAAACCCACATCTACAGGGAAGCCAGGCAGGGGGCAGGGTGGGGATACAGGCAGGCCCGACTCACTTGAGAAACGCATCCTGGCTGTTGAGGAAGGGGAAGAACGAAGGCTCGCAGACAAGCCCATGGTCCAGGCAGGCGTCCGTGCAGGCCCTTCCAGGGGCTGCCAGCCAGGCCCGCAGAGAGTGGGTAGGGGGCCAGGCTCCCGGAACTGAGCTGATGTTCTGGGCCCACTCGAGATGAGTTGCATTAGGGGCTAAGACAAATGGACTCTGGGCAGTGCTTGCCCCCGGTGGAACGGGGCTTGGACCTGCACAGAAGTCCTGTCAAGAAAAGAGAGGTGTTAGCGATGGGAACGGGTTTTCTCTAGAGTGCCTGACACTACACTTTCAGTAAGAGCCACTACTGGGCACTTTCTGAATGTCACATGGCCTCAGGTATTATTCCCACAATACCAAGCGGCCCGTAGAATGGATGGATGTTAATTATTGCACAGAGTAGAGGCTGAATCGAGGACATATGCCAGGAACTCACAACTGGATGGCAGAGGTGAGCTTTGAACTTTCTTGTTTGAGAGCTGTCTGTCCTTCATGACCTCACCTCTGGGGTCAGACTCAGGACTTGATCTGGAGGCTTCTGATGTTCTTTTTTGGGGCCCTAGGTCCTGGCACGTAATGCTTCTGTGAGCTTGGAGGACATCCAAGCTTTTGTGGTGAGATGTGAGTGGGGAGCCCCAGTTTAGTAGCTCTGGCCTTGAGCCCCTGATGTTTTGATCCCCACCGGGTCCTTCTGGGTCTCAGATTCCCATCCATAGAGGAACAGTTCGGAACCAATCGCTGGGTCCTAATGCTCAACCCTGTGGCCGGCCAAGGTTCAAAAACATACACAGCAGTTGTCCCCAGAGGCCTGAGCTCTACAGCATCGGCTGGCTTCCTCTTATACCTGAAGTCTGACAGAACACGATCCAGGCCACCTGCAGCTTGAGGCAGCTCAGATCGTGGGGTCTGAGCTGGACCCCATGGAGGATCCAAGCAGGCAGGTCTCCTGACCTGTGCTTCACTGGCTAGCTTCAGTGCATTCTGAGTGGGTTGGGAAGATGGCTGCCTGTCAGAGTCTGTCTGCTGCTTGCCCACTGGGGCTGTATGGCATGGCTGAGCCTACCGAAGAGCAGGCCCCCTCTCCCCCACTTCTCTGGGCAGACCTCTACACTAACCCCCCCCCGTCTCCCTCACTCCTTGTGGGGTGGTGAGCAGGGGGCCAACATCGGTTCCAGTTCTCTTAGCTCAGTTATCAAACCCAGAAATGATTTTTTAAAAAACTAGCGTGTATGTTCTCCAGGTCTGTGAGGTAGGATCAGGACTGATACCCATGATTTCTTGACCCCGACCCCAACCCCCACTGTGGGATGCAGAGCTGAATGGCTGGATGGTTTGCCTGTAGCTGCTTCAGTCTACATAGACCCCGGCACCAGCATGGCCCCAACTCTGAAGTGAAAGGCTTTGGAGTGACAGCCCCGGGGTCAGAGGACACAGGGTGACCCACCTGGTGTTGGATGTAGGCATTGATCCGTTCCAGCATCCCTGAACAGGTATACTCATAGGGCAGATACGGGTCTACCTGTGGAAGACACGGGCCATACCCAAGCTCAACATCAGATCAGGTTGGTAATCTCTGCCCAGCAAGCCAACCGACTGTCCACCAAGCCCCTCCACTAGCTCACACTGCATGTTCCCAAGGATACCCTTAGGGGTGTTGGTTTAGGATCCACACTGTCTGGTCCTCAGGCTCCACTTATATCCAGGCCTCATCTCTCTCTGCTGCCCCATTCCTCTCCCTTTGCAAAGCCTCTCAGGTATCACCTACCCTTGAGCCATCCTGAGCCTACCCATCCTTGGATGAGGAAAGTGTTCTCAGTGGCTTTCAGAACCCTAGCATTGGCTAGGAGGTCCTAGCACAGGCTAGTTCCTGGGTTGACACTTCTTGTCCATTCCCCGTCTCCTGCATGAGCCTGTCAAGTCACTGAAGGTGGGAACCATGGCTTGTCCACTACTGAGCCCCTCTGGTCTGTCACGGTACCTGGCATGTAGCAGGTGTTCAGGAGACAGTCATGCGTGCAGAAGCACCCACCCTCCCCTGTATCCCATGGAAGAGGCAGAGCAGTCATACAGAGGATCCCAGGGTATTCACACATCACAGTTGGATAGAACAAGATGAATCTTGTCACACATCCTGCCCAGGCACATGGCTACATAAGATGCACATCCCCAAAGAAAGGCTCTACAGATTCTGTGTAAGTGTCTAGAAGCCACACCGCAACCTAGCCCGAGCAGATGGGAGGAGTAACCAGGGCACGGAGAGCTAGCAGAAAAGCCCGGCATGGTGGTGGGCTCCTATAAACCCAGCTTTTGTGTGGAGCAAGAAGCAGGGGTCCCTGGAGCTCACCGGCCAGCCTGGCCACATGGATGAGCCTCAGGGTCTGAAAA
Source organism: Arvicanthis niloticus (assembly GCF_011762505.2). NCBI lineage: Eukaryota > Metazoa > Chordata > Mammalia > Rodentia > Muridae > Arvicanthis > Arvicanthis niloticus. The sequence continues at coordinate 5,474,634 of NC_047663.1, forward strand.
ATGAAGGTGGGGGCTGGAGCGATGGCTCAGTGGCCAAGAACACTTGCTGTCTTGCACAGGACATGGGTCAGACCCACATGATGGCTCACAACCATCCCTAGCTACAGTTTCTGGGGGAGCCAAACACCCTCTTCTGATATCTGTAGGTACCAGGCATGTATGTGGTACACAAATATACAAACACTCACACATACAAAATAAATATTAAAAAGTAAATATAAAAATGATTTTATTTCAAAAAACAAAGGTGGAGATTAAGAGGGGAAAGATGGCCATATGTAGTGGCCACGTCAATCCCAGCTCTCAGGAGGCAGAGGCGGGCAGAGCTCTGAGTTTGAGACCAGCTTGCTTTACAAAGTGAGTTCCAGGACAGACAGGGCTACATGGAGAAAACCTGTATCGAAACAAAACAAAACAAAGCAAAAAAATAGGAAAGATGCATGATGCTGACCTTGGACCTCCACACACACATGTGCACGCATACATACATCATACAGCTACACATACAATGTATCCATACCATACATATAACCCACACACCATATACACAAAATGCACAAAATATGCAACATATACTATACATCAAGGTGTACAACACACACAACATATACATAATAAACACATGACATATGCAATAAGTGCGCACGCGCGCACACACACACACACACACACACACACACACACCTGATAAAGAAGCCATCAAAACAGAGAAGTGGGGACGTCAGCGGGTGCCTGCCACCTCCTTGCTTCTACTGGCTCAACCCTTGCTGCTCTATCTGCTTCCTCCGGCCCAGCATAGAGCCACCTTGGAGGACGCCACCAGCCCAGAAGGGCACATGTCAGGAAGGGCAGTGTCCAGCCACTAGACTGACCCAGCTTGGAATCAGAGGAAAGGTGTAGCAGTCTGGGCTTGTCCGACCCTGGCTATCACGATCACTGTGCTGGACCAGACTGGCTCCTGTCGACACCACCTCCCGCTGACCATGTTAACAGTGGTAAAACTGGACAGCGTCGCCTGAGCCTCTGCCCTTCCTTCTCAGCAGGACAGGTGACTTTAGAACACGTTGCAGGACCAGGCTAGGCTCTGCCTCCTAGGGCTAAGGTCCACTCCTGACACTATGAAACTCCCAGAAGGAAAAAGCCACAAGTACTGTCAAGATCCTACCAGGCTGATTAACTAATTAGCTTCTCCATTACTGAGGAATTCTGTAGTTATGGAGAGCTGGGGTGGATGCAGTCAAATCACCTTGAGCTATCTTTTGTCTCCCTGGAAGCCAATCATCATCTGCCTGTGTGTTTCCTAACATCCTTGTGACTGTGACATGGAAGCTTTTGGATTGCATGTCTCAAAAGAGACCCTAAATTCCCACCAACCCAAAAGGTAAGAACAGCATCAGTTGGTGCTCCAACTCCTGCTTTTCGAGGACCTGCCCACCCGAAGTGCGTTGATCCATGATTTTCTTTGCTGTTATTACAGAAACTTCATGGGACTGTTATCACCTAGGAGCTTGGTCTTTGGGGTAATTTGAATCTCTGTTCTTGGGCCAAGGCCACTCATATTTGGTTCCAGAATAAACAATGTCCTTGAGAGAGTCGTGTTTTGTGTCAACAATATCCAAGCAACCCCAAGACGAGGCAGCCACTGCTCTCTGACCCAGGTTCTGCTACTTCCGACTCTAGAGCAACATATCACTGTTTTAACCTGTCCCAGTAGGGGTGTGTTCCCTCATCCCGAGGCCACATCACTGCCATGTCACCCCACCCACAGGCACTGCCTTCTCAGACTTACACTTCCCACAGTCCTGCTCCAGTCTGCTCTGCTTTCTGAGCTGATGGCCTCAGATGCCTCTCAGGGCTTGTAGGAAATAGGGTTTTAAAGAACCAGCCTGAGGAGAGCGATTTCTCTCCACATGAGGCTCCTCTGCTCTACAGGGTCAGCAAACAGCTCCCAGAGCAAGTCAAAGGTTTCCTGTGTGGGGGCATCCGCAGGCAGTTCAGTCTGCCTGCTGGAAGCTTCTGCCTGGGAGCAGCAGCTGAAAACGACCCCACTGGATCAAACTTCAGGAATGCTGTCATCTGTCTGACAAGGTCAAGTACTGGTCCTGCAGAAATTGGGTGCTGGGGGGGGTCACACAGAGGTAGCACATCACCTCCTGTCCTTTCATCGGGAATAGGCCCATCTGGCCCGTGTGTCCACAGGCAGGGTCCACAGCCCAGGTCTTTTGTTTTCTCCAGGGTGAGGTGTGCTGGCCTGGAAGGCCTCCATCTCCTTGGCCAGTCTCCTGGCTCCTTGCTAAAGTCTGAAAGACCCACACTTGGGACCATTTATTTCTCGTGGCCACCACATTCCCTCAGGACCCAGCCAGCTGCTATTAAGCCTATTTTCTGAAACAGGACAGCCAGAGTTACCCAGGGTGTGTGTCTGAAATGCAGACTTCAGGGCCACAGGCAACAGCAGGGGCCCTGTGCTGTGAGCTCCACATCCTGATTCTATTTCTTCTCTACTCCCCCCACCTCCCACACACTCCAGGCTCACCTGATGGTTTGGTTTGGTCATGAAACAGTCTCTCTGTGTAGCCCAGGATGGCCTGGAATTCCCAATGTTCCTGCCTTAGCTTCCCAAGACAGTGGGACTGATATTAAAGTCCCTCTGGGCTACAGGGGAAGATGGAGGCTGAGGCTGGGGCCTCTGGCTGTTTTGGGGTCCCCTTTGGATGAACAATACCTACTGGTTCTTTCATCTTTGTGCTCTCTCTCTCTCTCTCTCTCGTTCTCTCTCTCTTAATTAACTAACAAAATTGAACATATGTTCATATTAAAAAAAAAAAAAAAAAAAAAAAAAAAAAAACTAGGCCCAAGGGGTGAATAATAAGACGTCCCCTCCTATTGACACTGCCCACGGCCAGGAGTCACCAGCAGAAAGAAGTGACTTCTATACTGGGTCCTCCCACAGTCACCTGATGGGCTGGGCCCAGATGGAATGAAAGGTGGGGGGGATGGGGGAGAGCATCAGGGAGCAGACACTCTCGCTTGCTGTTTCCTGTCCTTTCCTGATCTGCTCCCCTCTGCCAAACCCTCCCACCGAGATGGACAGGGTCGGGGAGGGGGCGTCCCCAGACACTCAGCCCAATACATTATGAAATAAGTTCTCTCAGGGAAGGTGGAGAGATGGCTCAGTGGTTAAGGACACTGGCTAGTCTTTTAGGAGGTTCACGACTGTCGGCAACTCCAGTTCCAGGGATCTTTGTGGGCACCAGACACACACCTGAAGCTCAGACATACATGCAGGCAAAACATTAATACACATAAAATAGAGAAACAAAACGTTTTCAAAAGTGATGCTCTCGCAGAAATCCTGGGTTTGGTTCACAGCACACATATCAGCGGCTGACAACTGCCTCTAACTCCAGCTCCAGGGTGTCTGACACCCTCTTCAGGCCTCTGAAAACGCACACACACACACACGCACACGCACACATGTGGGCACATGCACGCACACACACACAGAAATACACATGCACACACGTGCACATACACACACGAACACACACAGACACAGAGAGAAATACACACAGAGTGAGAGAGAAATACACACACAGACACACACGTGCACACACACAGAGAGAAATACATATACACAGACACACATGCGCGCACACACACACACCTAAAAATACAAATAATAAAATAAATACTTTTTTGAAAGCCCAAAAGAATAAGCTTTCTTGGAATGAAGTGCTGAGCTTGAGGAGTGACCAGAAGCTATAACGGAGTGACTGGAAGCTATGACGGTATCTGCAACCCGGGTACAGCACCCCCACATCTCTCATAGGCACACACCAGGCCTCCCACGCTCACTAAGGGAGCGGTGTTCTGCTCTTGGTATTCAGTAGGTAGTTCGTGGACCAGTGCTGTGGACAGCAATGCCAGACACCTGGGCTGAGCCACAGCCAGGCTCACTGAGCTAGAACTTGCAAGCAAGCCAGTGTCCCCAGAACAGCTGTATGCAGTTACAGCTCCCGACTGCCTCCTCCCCACACCTGCGGTGGGGCTCACCCTGCCTGCTTACTTCCTCCCTTGTGCCAAGAGTGCTCTTAGGGCCTGGCCCTCTAGGTGCTTAGAGAATGATTTCTGATCTCAGTTGCCAGATCAGGGAGTACAGGTCGCTCCTTGCAGAGAGGCACCCACACACCAAGCTGGGAAGTGGGGACCCATAGTCCATGTGGGCCAATGCCTTTCCAAACCAGCCCTGCATGTCTGAGTGGGTTCTCTAGGAAGTTTCTTCTAAGTGTAGGCAAGATTCACAGTATGACAGGTCAGAGTCTCACCTGGGTGACCCACGGGATGACAGGTCAGAGTCTCACCTGTGTGACCCACAGGATGATGGGTCAGAGTCTCACCTGGGTGTTCATGATGGCCTTAATGGCTGCTTCAAACTCGTCGGAGTTGTTATAGTCCACGGTCCACACGTGCGGCTTGCCAATAAAGTTCTCTGCATACGGATGCTGGGAGAACACCTGCCGGGGACCAAGAGATGGCTGCTTCAGCCTGCAGCTGGGATGGGCTGACGCACCCACCCAGGTCCCTTCCCTCTCTACACCCCGAGGCTCAGTTCCCCCTTCTGGGACCTGTAAGCACTCAAGACTCTCAGATCTGGGCCAGGGCCCTTCTGCTCACCTCCCTGGAAGTAGGCTTGCCCCGGAAGAACTCATGGTTGAGGGAGCTGTGGGGTGGGCTGAAGCGAGACTGCAGGAAGATGCAGCCATTGGCGATGGCCTCCAGCGGTGCTGGGCCCTCGTAGGGGAATCCGAACCCAATAAAGAGCTGGAAGCAGAAGACAGGCAGGATGGCTCAATGGGTAGAGGCGCTTGCCACCATGCCTGGTAACCCAACGTCCATGTGGGAAACGTAAAAGAAATACGCGAGATTTTTTCCCCCTTTTATCAGTGGGTTAAATGAAGTGAAGAAAGTTATACAAGGAAAGAAATTCGCGAAGACACGGTGTGGCAAAAGTCCCTCCTCCAGGCAATGTCTTCGAAGATTTTGTGTTGAGGATCGCATCCTGCTCTCAAAAGTCACACTTTGCTGACCAGCTGCGCGGGGTTAGCCAAGCAGGTAAGAATGTGAGGCTGAGCCCTGACTGCTGGGACTGAGGCACAGGACCCCTTTGTGTCTGACGCCCAGGGCGCTCCTTCCATCCATGGCCCCGCCCCCAGGGCACTCCTTCCATGGCCCCGCCCCCAGGGCGCTCCTTCCATGGCCCCGCCCCCAGGGCGCTCCTTCCATGGCCCCGCCCCCAGGGCACTCCTTCCATGGCCCCGCCCCCAGGGCACTCCTTCCATGGCCCCGCCCCCAGGGCGCTCCTTCCATGGCTCCGCCCCCAGGGCACTTCTTCCATGCTCCGCCCCCAGAGCACTCCTTCCATGGCTCCGCCCCCAGAGCACTCCTTCCATGGCTCCGCCCCCAGGGCGCTCCTTCCATGGCCCCGCCCCCTCATGCAGAAGTAAAACTGATCGCCTTTCATGAAATACTTTGGACTGTGTGGTCATTTTCTTGGGACCCCAGACTCACTTAGAACTCCCAGAATCCACACGGCGAGAAGAGAACCGACTCCCAGAAGTTGTTCTCTGACTTTGCAGTACACACATGGGACCCCAGTTCCCCACCAAAACAAATGTTAAAACAAAAACTGGATGGGGTGGGGTGGGCCAATGGTCAGGGCGGCTGGGCCGCTTCAGCCCCGGATTCCAGAAGCCAGAGGTAAGGATTGCCTCAGCAATCATAGGCCGCAGGGGCAGTGTAGACAGGCTACTGTGGGCCGTGAACAGCTTTTCTCCTCCCTGGGCCTCAGTCTCCCCATTGTGAAAGGAGCGGTCTGATTAGGTTTTATAAATGGCCTCTCTTTGCTCTATTAAGCAATGCTTCTGGGGAGGGAAGGGAGGAACACGTTCCCACCTTGGTTATCCCAGGATCCTAACAGGACCTTCACTCAAGCTGCCTTAATATTCATCCCATAACGAAACGATAAACTGGTTCCAGGAAGGTTCTTAATGAGTCATTTTGAGCATGAGGCCGCTCTCAACACACACACACACACACACACACACACACACACACACACACACATCTAAGAGACCTAGGAAAGACCAGAGATGCTAGTGGGAGCTTTGGCCTGAGATGATATTCCAGGGCCAGCCACAGGGTCACTCCCAGTGTGGCGGCTGTGGCTGCAGAGATCTAACTCTGGGTGCTTACAGAAGCAGCTGATGGGGACTAATGGGCCTATGGAGACCCAGCCAGGATACCCTCAGCCTGTGTGACTGCCCTGAGCAGCTTTTACAGTCTGGCCAGCCCAAGGACTCTGCTGAGACAGAAAGGGGAATGTTCCCTCTCCCCTAGTCCGTCCCAGTGGAGGGCCTCCCGGGTTCTGGACCGAGTGTCTACCAGGATTCTGGGCGGCAGAGCACATGGAGATAGATGTCTGGCCTGGTGGATGCCTGTCATCCAAGGCTGCGGCCCGTGGCCAGGACAGTATCCAGAGCCTCACCTTGGCCTTACGCAGCAGCTGCTGGAACTCAGGCTGTGGCAGAAGGCCGTGGTTCTTCACAAAGGCAGGGACCTCAGGTGGCCGCTGGCTCTCATAGTACACGGTGCCATGGATCTCCATGTACTTGTTGAGGATGGCCAGGAACTTCTCCTTGCCCTGCAGAAGGAGGAGAAGGAAGAAGAGGAGATGATGACGGACCCTCCCCTCACACTCAGAAGGCAGAGCTGGTAGGTCAGGCACCCTGCTCTGGGCTCAGAAGACAGGGTCTCATTTTGGGGTGATTATTAACTTGCTGTGTAGACTTGGGCAGAGTCTCTCACCTCTCTGTCCCTCAGACTTTTCATTTGTGAGTTTCAGGGCTTGAACTAAACCTGAGGTGTTAGGGTAGGGTTGGTTCTAGCCATGGAACCCAAGTTTCCCAAAGAAAGCCAAGGAGACTTAATCCTTAAATTCATCTGTGAACGTGGATGCCCCGAGGACCCGTGGATTTCTCTCTAACTCCCTCACATATGTACTCACCCTCCTGTCAAGCTAACCATTCACCTGTCTACGTACACTCTTTGTCCATCCATCCATCCAACCATCCATCATCTATCCATCTGTCCATCCATTAATCCATCCTTCTACCCACCCATCCACACATAAGTATACCAACCCACTTACTTGTCTATTCACCTTTCCATCCATTTACCCACACACCCATCTTCCCACACACTCATCCATTTGCCAACCTACTCATCTCTCATCCACTTATCCATCTATGTCTCTACCCACATGTCTGTCCGTTCCCTGTCAATCTGTCCTTCCATCCACTCATCCATGCACCCTTCCTCTTGCCCAGGAAGGAGGAAAGTGGAAGAAGTTCTGGATTGCAGACATAGGGTGTTCGCTGAAGGAAGTCAGTGACCAGAGCAGCACTCACTTCTGACTTGAGTTATGCCACTTGCTATGATTGATTAAGGTGACCTGGGATTGTTAGGAACCCAGCTACAAGCCAGGACTCAAATCTAATCCTCGCTGGAAGAAAATGGCATCAGGTTTGACTTCAAATTATTTCTATTATTTTTTTCATATTCATTTTCCAGAACACACACACACACACACACACACACACACACACACAAAGAATTCTCCTGAAAACCCAGAAGGCCTTGCTACAGAAATGGACAGGATGAGGCTAAAACCCATTTGGAAATACTGAGGACCTAGAATGAACGAAACAGCATCAGCAGACAGAGCACCTGACCCCGGGTCTATGTGTGGCAGAAGGGGTGGGGACAGTGTGGTGGTGACATCAGGATGACACAGATCATCAGGACGGAGCATCTGAGTCCAGACAGATCCCACACCCACAGTCCTCACTGCTGAAAAGGGAACATGGCTCAGAGCAGGAAGAATGACCTTTTCAATAAACAGTCCAGGGCATTTGTCCTCTACATGCAAAGCAAGGAAGAGGGCGTCGAGCCTGGGGCCCAGTGGGGCAACATGGAGTTGTGAGAATGTGAATCTGCACATCCCATTACATTGCAGTGTTAACTCAAAATGGATCATAGACTCAAGGTCAAAAACTAAAACTATTGGAACCAGCAGAGGTGCCAGAAAAAGCGGTGGCTTCGGGATAAACCCGGTACGGCGCTGGAGGCACAGTCTGCAAAAGACAGCTTTCGATTTTGACTAAAATCAAGGCTTAGCCAGGAGTGGTGCACTCCTGTAATCCCCATACTCTGGAGGCTGAGGCAGGAGAATTGCCACAAGGATAGCCTGAGCTACATAGTAAGTTCAAGGACCCTTGGGCTACATGGCAAGACTCCATCCTCAGAAAAACCGACAAAGCAAAAATGTTTGTTCTGCGTAAACTTCCACTCAAACTAAAGCAAAAAGAATCAGACCTGGTGGCGCACGCCTTTAATCCCAGCACCTGGGAGACAGAGGCAGGCGGATCTCTGTGAGTTCAAGACCAGCCTGGTTTGCTTAGGGAGCCCTGAGACAGCCAGGACTGTGAGATTGTGTCTAAAAAATAACAACAAAAAAGACTAATGTGAAAAAGAGAGAGACGAGAGAAGGAAGCAGCAACCATCCAATATATTTGTGAATAGAATCCAGTGGGGCCGAAGAAATATTTATTTTTGTTATGGGTTGGTTTGTGTGTGTGTGTGTGTTTCCTTTTTTATTTTTTATGTGCCTTGGGGTTTTGCTTGCATGTGTGTCTGTATGAGGGTGTCAGATCCTCTGGAACTGGAGTTACAGACAGCTGTGAGCTGTCATGTGGTCGCTGGGAATTGAACCCGGGTCCTGTGGAAGAGCAGTCAGTGCTCTGAATCTCTCAGCCATCTCTCCAGCCTCTAATTTATTTTTTGAGGCCACACCTAACCTGAAGCAATATGTAAAGAGGTAACAAGTGGACATTTTCAAAAGTTTGTGAGGGATTAAACAACAAGGTTCAAAAAGATCTATGAACTTGATGTAAGTCAAAAAGAAAGTCATAGCAAAGGGAATCCAAGGGAAATGGCTGAGAGTCAAACATGCCGAGTTTAAGCAGACAGAGAGAAAAGGCAGGCAAACTGTCCACAGCGGGCGGTGCCAAGCTTTACAGTTGCTTGTGAGCAGAAACAAAAGGCATGGGGGAGAGAGCAGAAGGTCTTTACGTCGATGAGGAGAAGACACCAAGCTGGGATTCTGTGCACAGCAAAAATGCCCTCCAGGAACACAGGTGACGGAGGGGCTGGCAAGATGGCTCAGTAGGTAAAGGCACTTGCCGCCAAACCTGACAACCATAGTTGACCTGAGTTCAAGTCCTGGGACTCTGGTCTCTTGTCATCCAAGAAAAAGTGTTCACTTATATTGGGCCCAGTCAGGCAAGGACGCAGGCTGTTTTCTTTGGAACCACAGGTGAAAGTCAGAGAAGACAAGGGAGGTGTTAAAATATACGTGTTAATATAGACATTGAATACCTAAGACATAGGTGTTAAGTCAACACTGGGCAGCAAGATAGAGTTCAGTGGGTAAAGGTGCTTGAAGTCAAGTCTGGGTGACTTGAGTTCAGTTCTGGGACACACAGGATCTGATTCCTGAAAGTTGTCCTCTGACCTCTGCACATTCACACACACACACTCACACTCACACCACACACACGCACACACACTCACACATACTAACACATATATACACACTCACAATACACACACACACACACACACACACACACACACACACACGCACATGTGCATGAGAAATCCCAGACACCTGGCAGCCCTGGGCTTTCCCTGGCACCTGCCTCAATTGCAGACGCTGGACAAATGCTTTTTTAATTTTATTTTATTTTTTAAGGTGTCTGGCTGAATAGGGTTGATCTAGGCTGTTTCCAAAGCTGGACTTTCATCTGCCCAGACTTCAGTCTCCTATTCCTCCTTCGTCCTTTCCCAGGGTTGGCTTGATGCCCCTGGTGGCCTCAGCCAGTTCTGCCTCTGAGCCTTCTCTCTGTTCCCAGACATCTCAGTGGGGATCTTGGACCTTCTGAAGCTCTCCACTGCCCCTCCACAAGCCCCTGTTGTTCTGGGAAGGCAGTGCAGAGTTGGGGGTTAGCAGCTCAGCTCAGGGCTCAGCTAGGTTGTGGCTGAGGTGCTCTCTCAGCCACTGACTAGATGTGAGCTCACCCTATAGACTGCTGGGCCCTACTTTCCCCATCTATAAAATAGGCCTGATAGCATGCCATCCTCCACCCAGGAGAGACAGCACCTGTGAGCCCTCAGCAGCACTCGGAGTTAACAGCATAAAGGCCAGCCTCTGGTATTACCTTCAGTGTGCTAGACCAGATACTGCCCAACACTTTCTTCTCCTTCCTCAGCAGGAACACAGACCTGAGGCAACCCCAGCGGCTTGCAATAAAGCCATGTCTTGTGTCCCTTGAAACTGGGTAGAGCCATGAGCCAAAGACACAGCCACTGGGCTACACAGAAGACCGCCTTGGCCACCCTCCTCCCTCCTTACTGATGTATGTCTCTGAGAACCAGATGTTTGCGGCCAGCCTGAGCCTGTGGCAGACACGGGGTGAAGACTAAGCATCATGTTACCATGGGATCATGTACCTCGACCTGGCCACTTCCTGAGACTGTGAAAGTCTTGTCCAGTCACTGCCATCCTGTGACATCTGATCTAATCCTACCAAATACGGCATGAGAATTTTCAAATAAGACAACCATGTCAAAAGCTTGACTCAGGACACTGGCTGCATACCTGGATGACCTTGAACTTGTCATCCTCCCATCCCTACCTCCTGAATTCTGAGATTACTGTTCCAGTCACACTGCTTATGGGGTACTCAGGCCTGAACCCTGGCTTTGTGAAGGACAGGCAAGCACTCTACCAACTGAGCTGCACTCTCCAGCCCAACCCTACCTTCTGTTGTGCCCGTCTTCTGTCCGCCCACCCTCCACCTTGTCTGTGGTCCTACCCAGGAACGCTCACAGGGAGGGACCAGGGAAGATGGCTCCATGGACCCTGCTGTCCCCTCGCCCTCCTCTCCTCCCCCTGGTACCTCTACAGAGCTAGTGTTAGAGTCAAGAGCACATCATCAGGAAGACCCCACAGGGCAGCCACTGCTGCAGTAAGACAAAGGCACGCACACGGAGGCTTCCGGTCCGTACCTGGAGCTGCCTCATCGCCACGGAGCATAGGGAACAGAGAGAACAGGTTAGTGACCAGCAGCAGGCACCACCCCTCAGAAGTTTCCCAGGATGGAGGACCCAAGCTGGAAGGTGGAGTCCTAATTTCTAAACCCCACCCCTGCCTGTCATCCCACCAAGTTCTACTCTCCTAAGCCTGCCTGTGGGGTTCCTAGAGGTGGCGCTGGAGGGTTTCATATGAGAGTTCTCCACAGAGCAACTGTCCAGGTCGCTGGGAACAGTGCAGGGGCTGAAGGGGGACAGTCGCTGTCTCATTAGGGACTACGTGGAGCCATTTGCAATAATACAGTCTCTCCCCTAGGCTTCAGTGCAGCCGATGGGAGCTGCAGTTTGGATCCTGCACCTGTGCCTGCAGCTTCAGGTGTGGACTGCAGAGACACAGGCTTGGCTAGATAAGCCCTGTCATTGTGTGCCTGGGGACTTGATGGTTAAGGATGTGATCAACACCAGAACCAGGTGCGGTAGACGTACCCAGCACTGGCATGCATATGATCTGTGTGGTCTATGTTTAGGTGGTGGGGGCAATGCAGTGGACACGGCTTGTGACAGAATGGCTGTGACCTGTCCTTGTGTAGGCACGACAGGTACAGGGAATATGTCCAGCACTGGCATGGGTGTGGCCCACACTCAGCAAGTGCGGTGGGTACGGCCTGCATTGGAGCCGGCGTGGCTGGCAGTGGGCTTGCCGGGGCTCACCTTCCAGATACTCGCCTCCTTGCCATACACCACCGCCATGTTGCTGGCCTTGCCATTTTTGATGAGCTGCTTCTCGGTCTCATTGAGCTCCTCGGACACGAAGCCCATGAAGGAGTTGTCTGGGGTGTGAGCTACAGCCCAGCCGCAAAGGGGGAGAAGGGGGTTATCAAACATCCAAGCAGAAGCTTCCTTGATATGCCTCTCCCAGGAGTCTCAACTGAACAGGTGGGGAGAGCACCCATGGGTGGGCTGGCCTGGACTAGAGAGTGCCACAGAGCTCTGAGCAGGCAACCTCCAGGGCCACTTGGTTCCCCAGTATGTCTCCAGATGGCTTGACTCTGGGTGACCCAGCCAGAACTCCTGTCTGCTCAGTCCCTGCTCTAGTGCACTGTCTCTGTCTAGGCTCCTCTCTCTCACAGACACATGCCACTGCAGATGGGTCTCCTCCACCTAGCTCAGCCCTCTGCCCCGCAGCAAACTGACAGCTGTTTCCAAAGCTCTCTTGGCAGACTCTTTTCTCTAGAACAGTCCTTTGTCACTTGGGTCCCATCAGGTTTCTAGACCTGCCCAAGACCCCACAGGCTACTTACTCACTCTGTCCCCAGTTTGCCTCAGTGTCCCCAACCAGGGCACCATTACTCTCACACCTGCTAACCTTCCAGCTGCTATGCCTCTGTCCTCCTTTTCCTGAGAGATAAAGTCCCACATGGCCCCCAACTTCATCATCTGTCCCCATGAACCTCTCTGGGGTCCTCCAGCCTTCCTTGGGTTTGCCCCCCACCCACCCAACCACCGCTGCTTCTCTGTAGAGAACACAACAGAGAATTAGATAAAGATCTAATTCTCTTCCAGAACCCACCCAAGGCTGGGCAGACTTCCTCTCTGTCCCTCAGGGACAAAGTGAGTTTTATCTCTTTTTAATAATTTATTATTTTTTTTTTGCTTAGATTTTTCAGAAAAGCATCATTATTGCATTCTTATTAAAAGATGACCCAATGCATATGATTTGCTCCAGAGATTATATAATGAAAAGGGGGTTCTCTCCTTATTCAATTAATGCTTTTTAAAATTTAACTTTTTTTTTAAGTTAACGAGGAGATTTTTCATCCTGCAACAGCCAGGCTGTGGCACGGAACACAGCCACGGGTCAGGTGAGGGTAAACCCGCCCACGGGAGAACTAGTCTCCCGTCTCCTCTCTAGTTCTTCTGCCTCGGGCCTGACTGGCTTGGACAGCTGTCCTGGGAAATTCTAGGACCTGGATTCAAGGGTCTGCAGAGCCCACTGCCTTCCTGGGTGGGCGGAACCCTGGTGAGTGCTGGCTGCAAGCAAGGTGCTCTCAGGCTCCTGGGACACCCCAAATTTCTGTCACCCTATTTCTCACCCAGATGCTTGTGATCCACACCTTGACCTCCCTTGGCAGGGACAGGAGCTCCCTCAGGGGACCTAATCAAACACAGTGTGGCCTCCCCACTCTCTCCTTGAAGGGCACATGGGGAGTCCCACAAGACATTCCAGTCTACATCTGGTGTACCTTGGGCTGGCTTCAACACTCCTCCCATGTATCTGAATGTAACCCCAAAATTCTGATTTCTCTGCCTCCACCTAACTGCTGGGATTATAGGTGTGTACCAATGTGCCCTGTTTATGTGCCCCTTGAAACCAGGGTCTTGTGTGTGCTAGGCAAACACTCTGCCAACTGAGCCCCACGCCCAGGCCCCACGCCTCCCATCACAATGCCTGGGAACGCTCGTGGACGCTCATGGGCCTAGGCTGGCTGCAGGATTGACCCAGGCTTCCTGCTCTTGGCTTCAGGAGGTGAGACAGAGTCCGGCCCTGAGGCCCAGAGCTCTCTCTGTGTGGATACTCAGGACAGACAATAATTCTACTGTCTCCCAGGCATCCCCACAGCACAGAGGCAGCCAGAGCCTATGGATGGATGGATGGATGGATGGATGGATGGATGGATGGATGGATGGATAGATGGATGGATGCCTGGATGCCTCCCTCCTGTCCACCCCCAGCTGGGCTGGCTGCCTCCCTCTTCCGGTGGCCTCCCTTTCCTCAGCAGCTGAGGACACATCGGGCCTGCCTTGCTCTCTGCCAGAAGGAACAGATTTAGAAAATAATTAGCTGAATCAGTCAGTGTGAATCGACAAGGAAGGGTAGTGGCCAATTAAAATAACAGGGACAATTAGACAAAGGGCTCAGGGCAGGTGAAGGTTAGGCCAGGAGAGGGAAAAAGAGCCAGCCTGGGCTAAGACTCTGTCTCAAAACACTAAAAAGAACAGAATAATTATAAGGCAAGGAAGCACACTGTTTGAAAGATGAGGGAAGAGTATATGTAATGGGGAAAAGAGAAGAAACATTTGATTAGGGTTCAGGAGGGTGAGTAGGAGTTTGCCACATCTGTAACTTCATACTCAATAAGCTCTACCCTAGGACAAGTCTTACTTTTCTCATGGAGATTTTTAAAATATATTTTATAGCATGAATTAATAAACGGTGTGTGTGTGTGTGTGTGTGTGTGTGTGTGTGTGTGTGTAGGTCAGTTGGTGGGAGTTAGTTCTTTCCTTCCATGCTGTGGGGCCCAGGGATCAGACTCAGGAGATTAGGCTGGTGGCAAGCTCCTTTACTTGGTGATTTATCTTGATGGCCCTTGTTAGGAAGCCCTTCTTTCTTCGAGACAGGGTTTCTCTGTGTAGCCCTGGCTGTCCTGGAACTCGCTCTGTAGACCAAGATAGCCTCAAACTCACAGAGATCCCCCTGCCTCTGCCCCCAAGCACTTATTAGGTTCTTGCAGAAGCCTCTTAACCCATCTTCTGTCTGCACACTGATCTCCACGCCTTTGGCCATCTGCAGTCAGCTAATACACTCTGCCTGCTAAGTTTCTTCTCGAGCCAGACACATCGACACATACCTGGTCCCCTAGGCCTCTCTTGTCATATCTGAAATTCCTTTCTAAGTAGGTCATTACCCAAGACTCAAAGTCTACAGCTTTCATTTCTCTACCCCAGGTCCCCTGCCCTCCCTTGATACCTTTTCCCTCTAGACTTCCCCTGTGACACATATATCGGAACTACACTCTCTTCTGGGCGTCACAGAACTTCCAAATGGGCTCCCCAGAAAAGAGTGATTTCCACAGAGCTGTGTGTCCCTAGACAGGTTGCAGTAACTCTCTGGACCTCAGTTTCCTCCTCCAGACTCCGTGGGCTGCAGGAATTGTCCCACCCCTCTGGGAGCTAATAAAGCCATCACTCAGTGACTCTGATGTCTCATCTCTGCCCGGCGCAGCCGGAACCTAAGCTGCTGACAGAAATGTCGAGTTTGACGCCTTGAATAAAGATCATATCCTCTGCAAGTCTCTGGGAACTGTGCAGAACCACTCTGCTCTTAATTTAGACACGGTCCTAACAAGGTGGCTTATCTGGCTTTCTGGCCCAGAGTCTCTGAAGTACCACAAATTAGATGCTTATGATGCTTCAGCTCATAGCTGAGGGCCAGTGAGGCGGCTCAGGGTGGAGGAGGTGCCTGCCACCAAGCTTGACAACTCGAGTTCAATCATAGAGAATCACATGACAGAAGGAAAGAACTGATTCCAGCAAGTTGTCCCCTGACTCCCCACACTTGCCATGACATGTGTGCACGCCACTGCCATGCCCCCATGCACACAAATGAATACACACAATAAAAGGTATCTTCAGTGATACCAGATAGACCCTTAACCAAGAACCGCATACGGTTGAAATCCCAGCCCTTAGGCCGAGGCAGGAGTTCAAAGCCAGACTCAGGTATATATTGAGAGCCTTGTCAAAGTTTTTGAAGTGGGGTAGGCTGGGGTTGTAGCTAACGTGCACAGGCCCCGGGTGTGATCCTCAGCTCTAGAAATAAAAACCAGGCTACAAATGGCTGACACTGCTCTTGAGGAGTTCCCTTCCTTCAGGGTCACTCCTGTGTTGGCACCTAACTAAGCTCCCGCATTTCCAGAACCTTCCGGCTCATCCATCTGCTTAGTTATCATCCCTTTGTGTAGAAAGGCCCACATTTCTTTGCCCCAGCCTACTTTCAGTTTCTCTGGTTGGTTCTGGAAACTTCTGGAAGGCCACTGGACCCCTGCTCTGAGCCATGTGCTTCTGAGAGCTCCCAGCCTGGAGGCATTACCAGCCCTGGACACAGCTTCTAGAATCTCTGTGATGCCTGCTTCTCTCTACTCAAGGGGATGGTAGGTGCTTGTTAAGTCCATTCCTCTGGCCCAGGAGGAAGGAGAGCTGCCCCTGCACACATGGGAGACCCTCCCCTGCACATATGGGGATACCCACCCCTAAACATGGGGAGACCTACCCCTGCACATATGGGGAGACTCTCCCCTGCATACAAGGGGAGACCCACCCTTGAACACATGGGGAGACCCACACCTGCACACATGGGGAGACCTGCCCCTGCATATACCAGGGTACCCCCTCTCTCCCAGTAACACTCACGGAACATGGTCATGAACTGCTTGGGATTGAGGTTCCAGTAACCCCAGTTGGTCCGGTAGCCATGCAGTGTGGCATACTCTTCATGGTTGTATGCTGGTTCCGTCCCAAAGGTGTCGATGACTCGGATTCTGCACCTGTCCTCCCCAAGAGTGAACCAGGACTGAGGCCATACACACATTCTGTGTGCCCCTGTGGCTAGGTCAGGGGAATACAGTACTTGACAAGGACTTCACCTAGACCCCACCTCACTGTGCAGCCACAGTGGTGCTTCACCCTCTCAGTGCCAACTTCCCCAATGGGAATAGCAGTGGCCACTTTTGAAGCCTGCAGGGCCTCTGACTGGTACCCAGAAGCCAAACCACCACCTCCACTGAAATAAGGCTAGGAAGAGAGGCGGTGTCTAAAGGAGGTGTGGTCACTCCATTGTCCAGAGTCATTTGTAAGTTGTACTTTGTTGGGAAGAACAGTGTTCATGGGTGGGGTTCTGGGGACCTGAGCTTAGGAGACTGCCCTAAACCTTCTCTGCAAGGTGGGGAGGTGGGGGGAGCTCTCAGGGCTCAAAAGAAGTTCTGACCCCTGGCTTCCCTCCTCCACTGTTTCCCCTCTTCCAAAGCTTGTAGTCTAAACCCCAGTGTTTCTATAGGATTAGCTAACCTAGGGCCAGGTCACTCTGAGACTGAGACTGTGCCTCCAGAAACCCTACCCACCCACCATACCCTGAGTGGCTCCTGAAGAAAGGTGCTGACACTTAGACACACACTGCCCCACACAAAGCTGCCAGGGCCCAGCATTCTTCTGGGTGACCCAGAATTTTTGCAGAGTGCTGCGGTCGGCAGGATTCCTGATTCCCACGGAGAGGGGGTGGGGCGGGCAAGATGTCAATGTGCACACAGTGCACATTAATAACAAAAGCAATAACACCGGCCGTCACCTCCCTCTAATGAAATCACATCGTTGATGGCATTAGGGCCAGAGGAATGAACAGTGGGGCTCCTGATGCTGAGTGAACCCCGTGCTGCTGGCTTTAACATGTTTGCCTTAGATCCTGGGAAGTCACCAGGGAAAGGGTATGGGCTGGTACCCTCACTTCAGGCTCCATGGTGGAGATCTTGACCACAGAGGAGTTCTTTCCCACCCTCCTCACTCTCGGGATGTCTCGGGCCCTCCATCCAGGTCACCTCCCATTCCACCAGGCTTCAGCCCCCATCCAGCAGGGGCATGGGTGGCTCTAAAGGGGTGCCAGTGATCTGTTTGGGATGGGAATGGTTTGGAGAGAGAAGGGAGGGCTGAGACAGGAAGAAGAGGGCCATGCAGTGTTTCACCCTGGGATAGCTGGTGAAAGGAAAGGCCTGGGGAAGGAGCTGTGGGCCAAGAAGTCCCTGGGTCTGGGTCTACCCTGGGCTAGCTGGCAGGAAGAAAGGCATGGGGGAGGAGCTGTGGTCCCAGCAGTCTCTGGGCCTCTCACCGGTACTTCTTGAAGGACAGCCCCATGTGCTGTTTCATCTGCTGCAGGCCATGATAGTCCGTGTAGATGAGGTCGAAAGGCAGGGGTACGGTGAGCGGGCAGTTCCCCCGGCCTGGCGGCACCCCTAAGTTACTGAGAGAAGAGCCCATCAGAGTCTGAGCTGGGAGACACCCACCTTCCCACCCAGCCCTGCACCCACCCAGTTCCCACAGTCCAGGGCGGGAAGCAAGGGGAGACTGCCCGAGGACGGGGCGGTGAGAGCCCACTCTCAGAGATGAATCAAATGGGACGGCCCTATGCAGTTGTATGACTTCACTGCACATGGGCATCCACCTAGGGGCAGGGGGACCTAAATCCACCCAGGCTGCTTTGCCAAGCAGTGCACCTGGCCTGGTTCACCTGCCAGGAGGAAGGAGACTTCTGCATTTCCTGCAGGCCTGCGTTTGCTCAGAAAACAAGTCTGGTTTTCAGAGTAGCGTGAATGGGAACCAAAGCCCTCTGAGTCCCTTCAGCGCCCACTCAGTGCCAAGGATTCCAAATGTCACCGCTGACCCAGCTCTTGCAGACTTCTAGGGAGCTCCTCCCTGCTCCAGCCAGCCATAGCACTGAGGCCCCTGGGACCCGGGGCCTGCCTGTGCCTGGCACTTCACAAACACAAAGGTTTGGGTTCCCCATCCCCCCCACCCCCAGCTGCCTCCAGTGACCCGGAAGCTATGGCTGGGTCAGAAACAAGTGGAGATCCTCTGTTGTTTGACAGGAGGCTGACTGTCGGCCATCATGGGAGCCTGAAGGACATGGCCATAGCTTTGCAGATTCTTCTAGAACAGCCATCTGGTTGGGGATCTCCCTAGAGAAAGCTCTAAGCCTTGGCACAGCCGCCACACTTTAACTTCAGCACTATAAAGCACCCAACTCTCTGTCGGTGAAACCATCACCTCCCACTAGGCCCCTGAGGAAATGACTGGGAAGCCCCCTGGCTTCTCCCCTTCATACTTTGGAGTGAGCCTCTGCTGCCCATGGCCCCCTCCCCCTTCTCCTTATACCAGGATAGAGTAGAAAGCCCAGGGTCAAAATAACATGGAGGACAGTGATGAGTCCCTTGTGTCCTTCCTTTTAATACACATTTTGTAGGATATTATGGGGTGCCAGGCCCTATCCCCCAGGAGCCCTGTGGTCCCTAGATTATGAAGGCCCCAGGAAGTGTGAGTGGCCCGGGGAGGAACAGGGCATAGGGACAGACAGAGCAGGCATCAGGTCCAGCTGTTGGGAGCTGATTAGATTTTGAGAGCAAGGAAGACCATGTCCAAGCAGGCCTAGAATGCAAAGAGTCCTTGTCTTTCCGAAACTCTTGGCTCTCGGGGGTCCAAAGTGGCCTTTTATTGAGCTGGGTGTCCCGCTTTTTGCCTTAGGCCATTGGCTGCTTGAAGGAACAGGACAAAACCTCTTTTGGTTGTACCTCAGATGCAAGAGAGTGCTGGAAGAGGCCCCAAGGTCTCCTGGGAGCCCATACCACAAGCAACCTTGGGCCAGGGAGGTGATGGGTTCTGACAAGGACAGACTCATTAAAGACACAGGACCATGACTGATCCATTGCCTGGTTGTGTCTCAGGCTCTCTGAAATAATTCAAGCCAGGTGGAAAAGTACCAGCCCAGCATCCACTGTACGGTTTGTGCATGCTCAGCACATCCTGGCCCAGGCTGGGGGAGGGGCCAGTGCACACTGTGTTCTGAACAAACCATCCACTATGGCCGCTTTTTGGTGATACAGATGCACTGTCCCACAAGACTGCAAAGAAAAGATGCCGGGACTAGGGCTGGGGATGGATATGGTGGTATCAGGGTCCCTACAGAGCATGATGACAGGGAAAGCCAGGCCAGCAACCTGCCTTGCTGAGCTATCTCTCAACCATGTGCCCCCAATGCCAGACACTGCTGTGGAGCCAGGCAAGCAAGGCCCTAATGACCTCATTCCTTATATATAAAACCTTTAATCTTGTCACACGGCCTCTGCCCTGGGCCTTTTGCTCTGTGGGGTCCATTTTCCTACGACCCCCCAGGTATCACAGAACACAGGATTCTAAGGCAAGGATGCCTCCTGGGCCAGCCAGTGATGGAGAACGGGCAGAGAGCCCATGATCTGTAGCACCCTAAAGCAGTTCCCAGCCAGAGAGTCCATGAAATATTTGGCGGTATTTTTCAGTGTTAAATCAACACCTCTGCTATGTAGGGCATCTCTCCTGTGTCCTTCTCCCCAGCCCCAAACTCCTCTAGTAAGGCCAACACCCCTGTAGGAGCCTTAGTGATGCTGAGCTGCACAGCACCGGGGAGAAGAAGGCAGGTGCTGGTCCTCCTCTTGATCTCACTCAGCTGAGAACCACAGACGAAGGGACCCAGGGACCCTTGCTCTCGCCCTCTCTTGGCAGATTCAAGGAAGTGGGTAGCCACTGCTTCTCCCTATGGGAATCTGGTGCTGAGAAAATATAAATCAATGTGTCTGGGTTCAGCTACCTATACCTTTGAAGTGGCATGTCTCCTCACATCTTTCTGATTGCTTCCAGGAAACATGTGTGCCCCTGTCCCTGGATTTCCTTGGTTTGGTTTGGTTGAGACAGGGTCTCAGTACGTAGGTAGTAGCCTTGGCTGGCCTGAAACTCTGACCGGACTAACCTTGAATTCCCAGGGACCCACCTGTCTCTGCCTTCCCAGTGCTGAGTTTAAGATGTATGATGATTCCATGTCTGACTTCTTAGGCTAGTCTTTATTGTTACCTTGACTGGATTTAGAGCCACCGTGGAAACACATCTCTGGAAACCTGAAGCGTGATTTGTGGAACTGCTAACCTTGAACTAACTCACAGAGATCCATCCATCTGCCTCCCAAGTGTTGGGACTGGAGGTGTGTGCCAGCACTGCCCGGCTACCAAGCATCAGTTCTTACATTGGGTGCTAGGATACAAACTCATGTTCTGTTTAAACTAAACCACGGCCCCCAGTGCACTCCAAACAGCATTCAATAGGGTTGCCATTTCTCTAGAAAGGTACTAGTTATTGCTCCAGGTTCTTATACATATAATTAGCTGCATCTCCTGACAGAATCCTTGGTATCAGAAGGCCCCTCAACTCTGTCTGTTGTTTTGGTCACAGTGACAACTTTGGAGCCAAATCTCCAGCTGCCTCTCTCTTTTGTGTCATCTGCACTGAGAGACTTACCTAATGGCTACCCCCAATCATCTTGTCTGAACTAAAGGCTCCTGGAGAGCAGGCTAGCTTTGAAATTTCATGACTTAAAAAAAAAATTTAAAAAAAAATTTAAAAAAATTAAAAAAAAAAAAAAAAAGAAATTTCAGGACTGAGTTCAGGATCTTGCCCAATAATGTCGTCAGTGAGAGGACTCTTTCCAGACTGAAAAAAAAGAGGCATTGGTTGTAGAGATCCTGGGAGGGTAGGTCTGGGCGTGGGAGCTTCATCCAGAATATTCTGTTTCACCCAGGGAAAGCAGCATCGAATGGAGCCCAAGCTTCTGCAGGCAACTGGTTGTCCCTCAGCCCTAGGACACCAGGGCCCTGTGTACAGCTGGAGAAACTCTGCAGAGGGATGGGAGTGGGGGTGGGGGAGCCTCCAAGCTGGTCCCCTGTGTCTTTCCTGGGAAGGAGGAAGTGAGAAGCTGCAGCCACCTTGCCCGAGGGACCAGGTTTTCACTTTCTGCTGATTCCCTGAGGGAAGGCAGGCAGAGCTTCATTGCTCCCAAAGGCACCTGAGTACCAGGGAGCAGAAAGGTCAGCTACTCAGGGGGCTGGCTAGGTTTACAGCCTGTAATTCAAGTACACTTTTATGGGCCATCTGACACTAAGTGGTTGGCTGCAGCTGCCTCTTGAATTGAAAAAAACACCAGCCTGACAGTCTCCAGCCAGAGGTGGCTCCCTCTGCACAGTCCCAGCCAGAGGTGGCTCCCGGGCTGCACAGTCTCCAGCTGGAACACTCTCCTGATGATGCTTCTGCATCTCAAGTACCAGCTCTTATTCCATGGACCCTGAGTCATAGAATAAGATTTCAGAGCTTCTCAAGGAAAGGTTGCCCCACTGAAAAGATGCAGTTTTTAGAACTGCTAAACCTGGTGGCCTGAGGGATGCTCCCTGGACCACTTGGGTGGAAACTAAACATGCAGAGGCTAAGTGAGATGGCTTCACAGGTAAAAGTACTTGTTATTAAGGCTGATGACCTGAGTTTGATCCTCAGAATGGGTGAGGTGGTAGAAAACCAACTTACACACACACACACACACACACACACACACACACACACACACACAGAGAGAGAGAGAGAGAGAGAGAGAGAGAGAGAGAGAGAGAGAGAGAGAGACATGCACACACACAAATAAAAAAGTAATTTAATACAGAGGTAGGGATGGATAGGGCAGTGGCTCAAGGACATGGACACTCACACAGGTCACCTGAGTCCCTCCACCTCTCTGCTCAATACAAATCAGCCCACACAGAAAAGCCAGGGTCCCAACTACAGAGGTGGCCATTTAATAAAGTGCTTGCCTTGAAAGCAGGCAAAACTGAGTCCATTCCCTAGCACCTATGTAAAATGCTGGAGGTGGCAGTATGCATGTATAATCTCAGTGCTGGCCTCTCTAGCCAGACAGCCTAGCCTAAGCAGTTAACCCCAGGTCCCAGGGAGATATGCTTCTTAACAAACTACTAGTTTGGAGATGGCTCTGTGGAAAATCACTTGCCGAGCAAATGTGAGAACCTGAATTTGTAATCCTAGCACCCATTTAAACGCATGGTGTGAGCCTGGTGGTGGTGGTGGTGGTGGTACACACTTTTAATCCCAGGACTTGGGAGGCAGAGTCAAGTGGATCTCTGAGTTCAAGTCCAACCTGGTCTACAGAGCAACTTCCAGGACAGCACAGCCAGGGCTACACAGAGAAACCCTGTATTAAACACACACACACACACACACACACACACACACACACACACACACGTAAGCACACACAGCTAGCTTCTGGGGAAGGGAGAAACAGATCTACAGCATAGTGGGGACAGTCTTAATTTTGCAAGAAGAGATCTGAAAACGGCCGAGAGCTGCAGCTGCATACTAAACGGAATGTACTTAAAGCCATCAGACTGTACCCTGTAAAATGGTTAAGATGACATATTTCATGTGATGTGCATTTTGCAATCATTAAAGCAGCCACCCCTCCATATGCCCAGAACCCAGCATTCTGTATCCCAGAGGCACCGGGTCCCATCCTGCCTGGGAGTCCTTGCTGGTTGCAGATGGCACAGGGCAAGAATCAGCCCTCTCTCTCGCTAGAAGACCAGAGTAGGATGGGGCAGGGTAGGAAGCAGTCTGCTGAGTTCTGCTATAGAGAAAACCCTCTGTGGACATGAGGTGCCGGGTGGCCTTGTGCAAGACCCAGCACTCCCCTGCTGTCCACCCCCGCCTCTGTGCCATCTTGCTCAGATGCATCTCCACTGTCTCTCCTCCGCGGAAACTCCTCCACTCCTCCACTTTATTTCTCTCTATGCCTTTGGTCCACAGCTAGAAATAATCTCCAGATACTGCTCACATTTGGGGAAAAGCTATTCTCTCCTCTTCTCTTCTCTTCTCTTCCTCTCTCCTCTCTCTCTGTATGTGTATATATGTTAGTGTCTATGTTTCGCTGTCTGTCTCTGTGTATTTGTCTGTCTCTGTCTGTCTTTGTGTGCGTGTATCCATGTCTATGTCTGTCTGTCTCTCTCTGTGTGAGTATATATATATATGTCTGTCTCTCTCTCTCCCTCTGTGTGTGTGTGTGTCTGTGTGTGTGTCTGTGTGTGTGTCTGTGTGTGTGTGTCTGTGTGTGTGTCTGTGTGTGTGTCTGTGTGTGTGTGTGTGTGTGTGTCTGTGTGTGTGTGTGTGTGTGTCTGTGTGTGTGTGTCTGTGTGTGTGTGTGTCTGTGTGTGTCTGTGTGTGTGTGTGTCTGTGTGTGTCTGTGTGTGTGTCTGTGTGTGTGTGTGTCTGTGTGTGTGTGTCTGTGTGTGTGTCTGTGTGTGTGTGTCTGTGTGTGTGTGTCTGTGTGTGTGTGTCTGTGTGTGTGTGTGTCTGTGTAGCAGGGACTTAATTAAAAAGATTTCCTAAAATTGCTCAAATACCTTTGGCTCCAGAGCTAAAGGCTACCCAGGGATTCTGGGCTCCCCAAATGTGTCGCACTGCTGGGAACATGTGACCAGGTAGCCTTGGATGCTCTGTCTCTTCTGAGGTCTGCCTATTTCCTTAGCATCACTGGCATTGCCCTTCCGTCTCCCATGAGCCCTCACTACTGCAGGTCATTGTACCCATCCCAGAACATCAAGTGGCATACAGGAGGAACCCAGAGACCTACCTGGGCATCTGTGAAACGGTTTAGAAAGCAGGGACATTACTAAAAGAGAATTACAGTCTCCTCCCAGCATGGCTGCCCATGCTTTGTCCAATATTGGGCCTTTGATACTGTCCTAGAGAGCTCACCCTCGGTTTCCACCTCCTGGGAGGGTAGGTGTCCTCAGATACCTCCAGCCTGGCATGCATGGGCGCTCTTAAAGGGTCCTGACCTGAAGCCAAGGATAACTATCAGGTCCCACAGGAGTGGCTCAGAGGAAACAAAGCACAGAGATAGCTTCAGAGATATCCACGGTGGCCATGGACCATGGGACGGAAAAGGGAAACTGAGGAAGCGAGCTCTCTCAGTGCTGGGCAGACAACGCAGGTGGGTTGTCTAAGGCTAACACCATCTTTCCCAGTGTTCTTTGCTAGTAAGCAAGCTCAAGGCTAAGAATAGGACTGTGGGTCTCCCAGGAGAGTCCAGGAAACCATACGCTCACCCTTCCAGCTACCGAACCGCTGGTGTGAAGAAGCTAGGAGTGTCAGGTTTATATAACCTGGCTATGCTAATGCTAGGCCAGGCTCAGCCTCTCTCACCCACACCACATTGCCAGAACCAGGACAGACAGTCTCAGCAGCCCTCAGTGGTCATCATCCCTAAGGGTGACCCATTTCAGCTTTTGATGCCCACGCTGGCCCCTAGGGGCCCTCTCTCAGGTAGGGTCTGGCATTGGAATTTTTTTCTTTTTAATCAGGTGAGCATCACATCCTAGGGGCTCTCACTAGCCAGAGCAGTTCCACAAAACCTCACAAAGGACCAGTCTGTTTGGAGTTCTTGGGAGACACAAAGGTGACAGGGCTCTGCTTCCAAGCCCAAAGCAAGACTCCCCACAGGGCTGAAAGAAGCAGAAACAAGACCAGCAAGAAGTGGTTTTAGAGGTGTATATCCCTCGTCTGGTTTCTTTCTGGCTGTGTGTGCATGTGTGTGATGCATGCGTGGACACACACACAGACACACACACACCCACCCACAAGTGCACGGGCCTGTGTACATGTGGTAGCCAGAGGAGGTGTCATCTCTATCCTCTGCCTTATTCCCTTGAGACAGTAGTCTCTCAGTGAACCTAGAGTGAGGCTGGTGGCCATAAGTATGGCCACACCTGGCTTTTTTTTTTTTTTTTTTTCATGGGTGCTATCTAGTGAGACAGCAAACTCTGGTTTCTTTTCCTTTCTTACCAAGTCACTAATGTCATGCTGGGGACCCACCTAACCCTGATTACATCCTTAAGATCCCACTTCCAAATGCCACTCACATAACTGTGGAGAGCAAGTCTCCTACACAAAAATTCTAAGGACACCCTCCATCTTAGTCCCATCTCTGTTTCTGTGATAAAATACCCTGCCCTGACAAAAGCAGCTTAAAGGAGAAAGGGCTTAGTAGGCTTGCAATTCCAGGTTACAGTCCATCACTGTGGGGAAGTCAAGTCAGGAACTTGAAGCCGTTAGTCATCACATTCACAGTCAAGAGCAGAGGGCAATGAATCTATGCATGCATGCTGGTGCTCACCTTGCTTTCTGCACTCTTAGTGTGAAATCCTTAGCCTAGGGAATGATGCTGCCCACAGTGGGCATAATCAAGATTGTCTGCCACATCCATGCCCACGGGCTAACTTAATCTAGATAATCCCTCACTGAAACTCCTTTCCCAGGTGATTCAAGATTATGTCAAGATGACAAACCACAGCACCCCTCAGAGAATGGCAGTAGTTCCACCCAGTCACCATTGTCAACTGCCCAGCTCTGGTACTATCTCCTGAGAAACAGCTGGGCCACATCCCATTGGCTGAGAACAGCCAGATCTGCACAGGTTCAAACCCCAGAACCTGTCTCAGTTGGTGCTACAGTTTAATAGGAAGTGTCTCCCACAGACTCTTATCTGAAGGGTTGGTCCTTCGATGGTGGTACCATTTTGGGAGATGGTAGAATGTTTAGGAGGCAGAGTCTGGCTGGGAAAAGGAGGTCATTGGCAGCATGCTGTGAAGGGTGTCTTGTTCCCTCCCTTCCTGCCATTACTTTATGTGTGTGTTTTCACACACGTGTGGGTACACATGCACATGTACACACACGTGTGGAAGCTGGTTGGTATCAGGAGTCTTCTTCATTACTTTCCACTTTGTATTTTATGTCTTTGTTTTTGAAGACAGTGGTTCTCTGTGTAGCCCTGGCTGTCCTAGAACTCACTCCGTAGACCAGGCTGGCCTCAAACCCAAGAGATCTGCCTGCCTCTGCCTCCAGAGTGCTGGGATTAAAGGCACGTGCCTCAATGCCTGGCATACTCTCCAGAAGCTGGAACTCAACACCACAGCCAGCTTTGCTAGCCAGCTTCTCCCAGGGATCAAGTTTCCACCTCATGAGCACCAGGATCACAGACAGGCTCCCTGGCTCTGGACTCTGGGGATCCAACTCTGGTTCACACGCTTACGCTGCAAGTACTCTACCCACTGAGCCTCTCCCCAACCCCTTCCGGTCTTGTTCTCTGCTTTCTGGAAGCCTTGACATGAGCAGCCTCGGCCATATGCTCCCATTACCACGACGTTCCGCCTCACCTCATGCCCCTGCCTTGACTATGCACCGCCACGGTGTTCTCTCTGCCTGATCTCATGCTCAGATCAATGGATCCAGAGGAGCTTGGACTGGATCCTTATACAGCATGAGCTAAAAATAAATCATCCCTCCTTTTAAAGTGTCACTCTGGAGTATCTGTCACAGGGAAAGAGAGATCTGACTGCCACAGCTGGCCAAGCAAAGCGCACCAGGCAAACAAGATGTGGTTCCCGCTTCTGACATTCCCGGGGTGGGACCCTTGAGCAAATGTCCCTGGGTTGGAGTCTGATTCCCTGCCTGACTGCACACTGACAGCCAAGGAGTTCTCCCTCCTCGGCTTCCTTGTGGAGACGCGTCCCTCTCAGGCTTCCATCATTTACCAGTTAAGTCAACTAATTTTCTACTAAACCCAATTTCACTCATGGATGAAGAGGCCATCGTTTTCTCTCATGCCATGTACTGTTAACACTTGAAATTATGCAGATAAAACTGGTGAGCACTGCCAATTCTCTGCAGGCAGAAAGGACAAGACTTCCTTCTCCAACACCCACTGTGGAGACAGGCCTTCAAGAGGACGGCTCGGGATGCTCCAGGGACAGGGGCCCTGGCTTTATATCACCTTCCCTGTGCACAGGCAGCGGGAGCAAGGCGTGGGTGTCTGACACCACCTCATTGCACACTTCCCTCACAGGTGGCATTGTTCTCACACACCACCTCCCTCCTCTAAAACGTCTTGATGCACCAGAGCCAAACGTGGATTCTGCACACTGCCCCAGACATCCCTCCAGCGAGCCGATTAATTAAAATGCCAAAACATGAGGAAGAGAGAAAACCTGGCTCATCCATCCAGACTTCTTGTTAGTCAGCGGATGGACGAGACACCTGGCAGGAACATCTGTGAATGAGCTACAACCAGTGTACATGCCGTGTCTTTGTCCCGTGCCTGCCCACACAGGGTCTGGTTGCAGACAAGGGCGCTTTCAGAATGCAATGGCCCTCAAGTCCCCATCCTCTGCTGCTGCTGGGCTGACAGGTGACCATGCCTCCAAGCCTATCCTTCCATGGTGTCTGTCCAGGCCTATCCAAGCTGACTATACTGTTACAGAGTGCCTTGTTCCCCACCCCACAATGTTCACATGTGGCATACTGACTGTCTCCTTCTCCCACCAGTTTCTCTGCATGTATCTTCATTTGGAAACAGTGTCTCTAAAATGAAGGGTGTGGAGATAGCCCAGTGATTAAGAGCACTGACCTTTCTTACAGAGAACCCATGTTCAATTCCCAGCATTCATATGGAAGTTCATACCCATCTGTAACTCCAGTTCCAGAGGGACCTCTGGCCTCCAAAGGTACCAGGCACACATGTGGTGTACAGACATATGTGCAGAAAGAATACCATATACATAAAAAAAAGTTATTTTTAAAAAGAAACTTGGGTCGGTCGCCTGGGCCCTCCCTCATGTGACTGTGACACATTTCTCAATTTTATTTTATGAACTAGGGTCAGTCCTAGTCGCGTTTCTGTTTGTCATAAAATATCCCGACAAAAGGCAGTTATGGTGAAAGGCTTGATTTGCCTGCCATTCTAGTTATAGTCCATCCTTGTGGGGGAAGTCAGGGCAGAAGCTTACAGCAGCTGTGCACATAAATCAAAGGCAGAGAGAATGAGTGCACACAGGCTTCATTCTCTGCCAGCTCTTTCTGTTCCCAAACAGTCCAGGACTCCTGGCCTAGGGAATGGTGCTGCCCACAGTGGGCTGGGTCTTCTCACATCCATTAAAGTAATCAAGACAACCTCTTCCCACAGACGTGCCAAGCTTTTATAGATACACCCTCATCGAGATTCTAGGTTGTATCATGTTGAAAATTACAACCAACCATCACAGGGTCTCTTATTTTGTAGTCAAAGCTGGTCTCAAACTCATGATAACTCTCCCGTTTCAGTTCAGGATCCTGAGTGCTAGGGTCACAGATGTGAACCACCATATCCAGCTAGGACCAAGTCCTTGTAATGGGTGAAGTTTAGATCCTGACACACAGGCAGGGAAGAGGCCAAGCAGAGGGAGGCAGGGATAAGTCTGATGTATACACCTGCTGAGGAGCACCCCATAATGGACCTTTCCTGACGCCTCAGGAAAACTCGCCTGTAACAGCAGATCTCAGACTGCTGGCCTCCAGGGCCATGAGGAAGAGCCTCTTGTTTAAGCCACCTAGCCATGATGCCTTTGTTGCCACAACCCGAGAGAAACCCAGCACATTCCAACTGTCCTTCGCCATGAAAAGCCTGCGTTTCTATAGTGCCAGAGGGACAGGGTGTGTACTGAGGACCATAGCTCAGCGTCCACTGGGTTTTACACCTGTCAATCTTACAATTGCAGTGGGGGGAGAAAAGGTCTTCATATCCAACAAAGTATGAGACCACAAACACACACACACACACACACACACACACACACACACACTCATGCACACACACACTCCAGGTCCACGAGCCTAGGGATGGCACTGCTCACAGTGGACTTAGCCCCTCCCACATCAATTTCCAATCAAGACAGTTTCTCACAACCATAGTCACAGGCAGATCTAATCTTGGTAATTTCTCAGTGGATGTTCCTTCTTCTCAGGTTACTACAGGTCATATCAAGCTAACAAAATTAACTAGCTCAGTGGGCCCTTCCTTGTCTAAACCTCCCACTCGGGGCCCCACCCTTCTCTCAGCCCCTGCAGTCAAGGGGATCCTGAGCACTTCCAGCCATGAGAGGGCCTCAGGAGGGGCCCTCACACTCCGACAAACCTGCCAAGGCTAAGCTCCATTCCAGGCCCTAGCCCATGCTCTGGCCCTGTCCTACGTACACGGAGAAGACAGCCCTTTGGCACAAGCCAGGGGAAGCCAGCCCTATTCTATGGTTTTCTTGCAACCCCAAGGCTGCACTTAGGAAGGCCGCCGAGAAAGGCCACAGCTCTGAGCGTTGTGGCATCTTGACCTGAATGTTCATGAGCATGGTTGAGATTCACTCAGCCAGGGTGCCAAGAGTGGGGTCCTTGTGCTGGTCTGTGCAAGACAAGCAGGTGTCTGCTGCAGCTGGGGCTAGGGTCCTCACCCTGAGCACAAACCCAGCATGGCTGGTGCTGTTAATCTTGGAGTGGGCCCCGCCCTTGGGAAGGAGGGTTTGCTTTTGTTTTGACTGCTAGTTGTTTCCAATTGTATCTGGCAACAGATTTTGAAAGCATCTCCCTGAGGAGACTGCAGGAGAGGTTGGGCTGTTTGCACCCGTCTGCCCAGTCAAAGCAAGATAGTTCCCACTTAATCCCTCAGGGGACCAAGGTCAGGGCTTTCAGGCACAGCCAGGCCTACCAACTTCTTGAGCTTGAATTCTTGAGTTCTGAGAAGCGATGAGGCCCTTCCTGGGATTGGGATCCACAAAAGCCTGTCAGGAATTGAAGCCTGAGGGAAAGAAAGGACTGAGTCTCTGGTGAGATGCTGTTAGGGTGTGTGTGTGTGTGTGTGTGTGTGTGTGTGTGTGTGTGTGTGTTGAACACGCATACGCATACAAGTGAGCATGCCTTAGTATATAACATATGTATGCACATGAGAACAGAGGCTATTTGGACATGTGTGTACATGTGTGCAAGTAGGTGTGAGTGTGTTCATATCCATATAAGTGGGTATGTGTGTGTCTTCATGCAGTGGTACATATTTGCATGAGTGAGGATAGTGTGCACTGTGTGTGTGCGAGAACATTCACATTTATGCATGTTAGTGTTACATACACAATAAGTTCATGTGTGTAAAAGTGGCTGTCAGATGCACAAGTTCACACATGTACATGAGTGTGGATGATACACACATTCATGTATATTCCATGCATAAGTTCATATATGTGTATGCATGTGGGTGTTATGTAAGTTCATACATATGTGTGTGTTACAAGCATAAATTTGTGTGTGTGCATGTGGGGGTTACACACATACGTTTATGATATGCACGCATGTGTTACATACTGTAAGTTCATGTTGTGTGTGCACAGACAAGTGTGTGTATGTAGCAAGACAATGGCTACAGGTGAGTGGCTTTCAACTGGGTCAGTTGTTACCAGTCCTTTCCATGCCCAGGAAGCCCACAGTTGCTGCTCTGGCCATGGATAGGCAATAGCAGTGGGCACCGGCCTTAGACTCAGCATCCCATTTCTGAAGTGGACAGAGGAGCTGGGCAGGGCAGGACTCGGGTGTGAGAGGTGGGAGAGGAGAGTCCTGGTGTGGGCTAGAACAGAGCGACCGAACCAAACACCTGCCCCTCGGGAAGACCTGCAGTCTCTCTGCTCCTCCGGCAGGATGGTCTACTGATGGTTTGGTGATGGGTAAATGGAAGAAACTCTTCCTTTTTTTCCCGGGAGTAAGGTGAGAAGGACAGCTCACATCTCTGGCAGGGATCTTGGGGTCAGAGAAGAAGAATCAGGCTGAGTGCTCTGTCTAGTAAGTGGGAGTCCACCTGAGAAGGGGAGATGTGGGTAAACCCGACAGAATGTCCTCTGCTCCCAAGGGCCTTTAGAGACCATAGCCTAGGATAAGAGTCTCTCGGCACCCGTGAGATTGGTCCTATTGCAACCTTGGGTGTCTGAATTTGCACCACATTGCTCATGCCATCAGACCTGAGACTCTGGCCCTGGGTCCGTGGTCCTCCTTTCTCCACGAGTCACGTGACTTTCCTATAGGAAACCTCCTGGCCAGGGAAAGGTCCACGTGATTATCTGCAAAAGTCAGTTGTAGTCAAAGCACCCTGATCAGCACACCTCCTGAACTGTGCCTGAGGGAGCAAAGTGGGCACCACGCAGGACAGGCAGGGGTACTGGTGGGCACGGTACAGGGCAGGCAATCTCAGCACTGAGGTGGCCCATGCAATTGAGCACACATGATGCCTGAGTAAGAGACTGCGGTCTGCCTCCCTGCATCCAGGAGGTGGTCTGTGAGTTCGGAACCAGTGCTGGGGGGGGTCGACTCCCCACTGGGTTCTTTTAGTTCCTGGTTCTTTGGTGTTTGAAGGCATTGGAGTTACTTCTCAGCTGGCAGCAGCCCACTTCAGGTGCTTCCTGTCAGTACTGTAGGTATGCAGAACCACCCTGGTCCCCATCATCCCCCTCCCCTTCAAAGCAGGTCCCTGTCACTTGCTCTAGAGACACCTTTTAACCTTTACTGTGCCCACAATAAGAGCATTATCATGAAGAATGACTCAGGCCACAGGGATGAATACCCCAAAGCCCTGCTCATTTTAATGCCTCTCTCAACGACACAACTCACCCCCACTTCCTCATTCCCCGACTCAATGAGGCTGGCCCACGAGACAAAATTCAAGTTACAGGTTTCCCGTGGGAATGGGTAGTGGGTGGCTGAGAGCAGGTATAGCTGGACACATGTCCTTGGTATTATTCTCTGTCTTAAGAGAATGGCTCTGGATGGCCATAGCACGGTGGGCCGTTTTATTCCCGTGCCTCATAACTGCATTAGTTCACAGCCAGAAGGGCATCTAAAAG
Organism: Arvicanthis niloticus; assembly: GCF_011762505.2. Classification (NCBI taxonomy): domain Eukaryota; kingdom Metazoa; phylum Chordata; class Mammalia; order Rodentia; family Muridae; genus Arvicanthis; species Arvicanthis niloticus. The sequence continues at coordinate 5,506,988 of NC_047663.1, forward strand.
ATGTACCCTGTGTGTATCCAATGCCACCTGAGAAATAAGTAAGGAAAAGTTTATGTCTGCATCTGACAGATGAGCGATAAAAAAATATTACCCCATCTAGACACTAGACAAGACACACACACAAAGAACGTGAACACACACGCACACAGTGTACACACACAAACAGCACACACATACAAGCAACATACACACAAACATACACAAAAACACACATACACACACACACTCCTATCTTTCAGTATCCCTCTGTCTTTCTGTCTGACTGCCAATCTGACTTTGTCTGTCTATCTGTCTGTCTCTTTCTCTCTGTCTCTGTCTCTCTCTCTGTCTGTCTCTGTGTCTCTCACACACCACACACACACACACCTATCCTTCAGTACTCCTCTGTCTGTCTGACTGCCTATCTGATTTTTTGTCTGTCTGCCTGTCTGTCTGTCTGTCTGTCTGTCTCTCTCTCTCTCTCTCTCTCTCTCTCTCTCTCTCTCTCTCACACACACACACACTCCAATTCCTTTGTATTCTACTTGTTCTTACTCTCCATACTCCCTGACACACATTCTCACACACAAACAATCTTTTAGACTCTCTTCACCACCAAGCACAGGGTGGGGGTGTATCTGTGCTGAACCTCAACAAGCCCAGAACTGGCAGTCAGCATCACCTGTTACTTAGTGCCCTCATGGGATGTCCGAGGAGCCCAGCTCCAAAAACACACCCTGAAGACTATGCTCACCCTACCAGGAAGACAGGCAGGGGGTGGGGGTACCTCATGTGCATATGGTGACTCCTCTCTCAAGACATTATGCATTAGCCTGTGAGCACAAACCCAGACCCTAGTGTCTTGGCAAAGGCCAAGAGCTCTCATACTGCTGCTTTGCAAACACACTTCCTCTGTGGGTTCTAAATACAAACAGGCATCTGCATGGAAGACGGAGCGGGAAGCACATAAGCAGGTGGAGGAGGGAACCAGGGAGGACCAGCACCTGACAAAGGGCCACCTCCAGGCTGTGGACCCCCGAAGGCAGAGCATCAGCTGGGTGGCCAGGCTGACTTTCATCCCCTCCCTACCCCACCAGGATGTGAATGGCTCTCTGGCACTCACCTCTGCAGCTCCTTCAGGGAGACTGTGATCCGCAGGCTGTGGCCCAGCACGTAGAGAGCAGCCAGAATGTCTGCCCACTGCACCATCTCTCCCAGAGGCCCGCCCTTCAGCACCCTTGGGCTGAACACGTCCCCAGACTCCTCAGTCAGGAAGCCGATGTGGACAAGGATCTGGGTGAGCAGGACATAGAGGGGCGGGGTCAGAGGGGAGCAGTAGCTCTCAGGTCTTACACACCACCCCCAGAATCACCCTAGAGATCATTCACAGCGCACAGGGTCTCCAGGCCAGGCCTGGTCGGCTGGTTTTAGACACAGAACTTTGGGGCTGTAGGTGTTGGCTGTTATGTGATTGCCTCATGGGGCTTACTTTGCAGATGAAAGAGTAGAAAATATGCATGCAGTTCTCTATTCCATGAATAAAAGGATGGGTAGACAGACGGACAGATGGATAGACAGATGGGCCAACAATCCTTCCTCAGTCTGTTATTCCCAGACTCCTATAACTTGTCTGCCTGACAGGATGAAAATGTCCCAAGGATACATGACCCCCAGGGGCTGATCATCCTGGCCCAGCCTGAGAAGGGACCAGGGGTTCAACCATCCATCCTGACCCTGTCACCCTCAAGTCCTGTGACTGCATCGAGTTAAAAGAATCTAATGCCACGGGTTCAAGGCTATGCACTATGCCCAGCCAGAACTCCTTGTCTACCTGTGATGACCTAAAACTGTGTGCCCGTTTGGAACCATAGGCTCATCTGGAACTGTGTCTACTTGGACCCTCATGGGAACCCCCACGTGGAGCCCTATGCCCACCTGGAGCCCCATGCCCACCTGGAGCTCCATGCCCACCTAGAGTTCCACCTGGTACCCCATGCCCAACTGAAGCCCCAGTGCTGTAAGCACATTGTCCAAGTACTCCCTGAAAGGATAACATACTTGCTTCTGGTCCCTCCGGACGTCCCCCAGTTTCTGTGCCAGGTACTTGGAAGCCTTGGTCCACTGTGCGGTGAACCGCCTGGTTCGCTTCTTCATGAAGATGAGGGACTCCTTCCCACTGCCCATCAGCTCCAGAAGGTGGGACAGGTTGCTCCGGAACACAGCCTAAATTGGGGACAACAGGCCAGATCCCTCAGTTCCTGACCATCCATCCCATCTCTGGCTTTCCAGGACAGAAACTGCCACCTACTCTAAGCTGGGTGCCTGGCCCAACATTAGGGTGGGAGGTTCTTCTTGCACCTCCCAGTACTCACCCCCCCTCCCTTCCTCAGTTAACCACCCACCGAGCCCTCCAGGGGAGGGGGGAGCCAATCATCTCTGAGTCACCAGGGATGGGCTGCCTTTGAGTGGTGACAAGGTCATTGGTGCCTTGAACCTGTTAACTCTCTAAGCCCGTGAATCTTCACCCATTAAATATACCCACAGAAAGACAAATACAGTGCCAAGCACTCAGAAAGCCCTTGGTACATGACAGCCATTATTGCCGTTATTCTAACCTATTAAGGGACTTCTCCAGGACTTCAACTTGCCTCCCAAGCAAGTTCCCTGTACTGGATTCCACAGAAGGTGATCTGGGGATCCTCCACTAGCAGAGCTGGGAGCCCCATTCCATGGGGTTTGTGGGGGGGCGGAGTGAGGTTCCCTCCCACTGTCCCTGAGGATAGCCAGTCTAGGCCTACCTGGACTCTGGGAAGGGACTTGGGGGCTGTCCGGGCAGCTGTCTGGTTCCTCCAAGGCAGCCGGGGACAGAACCACTCAACCTCACTGAGGTAGATGAGGAATGAGCACTCGGTGCCGTCTACTCCAAAGAAGGCGTAGCAGGGATCAGAGGTCCAGCGGGCACGCATCCACTATGAAAAACGTCAGGCCTGGGTAGGCAGCCAGCAGCCCACACAGCACCTCACAGACTCCCCCAGCCACAGGGTCCCCAAGATCTCCCCAGTCAGGACATAGCTGTGAAGCATACCCCCCAACCTAAAGATGCAGCCGAAGTGTAGAGATAAACAACCGGGCTAGGGAGGCTGGTCCAAGATCAGCCAGCCCTCTACCACTGAGGACCAGAAAAGTAGGTCAGTCACCTTCCCCGACGCCTCACAGAGGAGGGGCTCGGACCTGAGACTTGGTGGACATAAAGAGGCCAAGCACCAACACAAAGGCCCAGGAGGTTCAGCAGCCCCCTTGTCTCGTCATCTTAATTAGAGGCAGGGTCTTAAGGAACCCTCTATGGAGACCAGGGCCAGGGGAGTTCTTTCCACAGGGACTCCATGTGGCCTCTAAGGAAGGGGTCTTTGCCCCATAGCCTATCCCTCAAAGGTTCAGAGTCAGAGAGGCTATGGATCTGTTCTCTGCCATGCAAGGACACTGTGCAGACAAAAGTGGCCCTGGAGGTGGGCAGGAGGGGCCCTAGGTCCAACAAGCCATGAGCTTGACAAGGAGGACCAAGACCAGACTCAAGCCCATTTCTGTCAAGATGTCAGAATAGGTCTCTTGGTGGCCAAAGCCCCTGAAGGTGACAGGCCCCAAAGAGCTTCAGGCTGATCACCATGGTAGCCCCAGTGGAGGAAACATTTCTCTGAGCTTGGTCTCCCCTAGCTTGTGCTGGGTTAGAGGTACCTAGTCAACAGGGTCCAGCTGGGACAGAAATCCAGAGCTGAGCTGGCCTGGACAGAGCCCTGAGGAGAAGCCTCCCACCCGTCTGATCTCCACCCTGTATCTTCCCTGAGGGAAGTCCCCCTAGGCCTCACCTCCACTTTCCCCGAGCAGTCAGGGAACTTGGGGTCACTGGGTGCTTCACACTGATCCCTCCGTCCTTCAGATACTGCAAAAACAGAAGATTGCTTACTGAGACACTGGGGCCTGAAGGTAGCTGAAGAGGGAGGGCAAGGAGAAGAGTCCTGTGGTAGGACAGAACAGTGGTCACCCCTCCTGCCCCCTCACCTGAGGTTTCTCCCGCCCCACAGTTCTGGAGTCTGAACTACCCTACTCCATTGGTTCAGCCTCCTCCAGGATCAGCAGCAAGCTCTTGTAAACAACTACAGAGTAGCCTCCCGAATGGACACACTCCAAGCTCCCCACAAATTACCCTTGCTTGTCCTGAGAATAGCAGATGGACAGAGGTCTCCAGCTTTTCTTAAACCAAAATGAACTACATCCGTCCACTCTCCTCCACACTCTCAAGCAGGCCAGGGTGGGATAGACCAGGTCCCCCTACTCAGAGCCTCAAGTAGGACCCCCAAGAACTAGGCAAGCATTACCAGAGAAATGGGACTTCCTGGAGGCTCTGCCCTATCCAGCAGGGCACTGGCCTCTGGAAACACAGGGCAATGTCCTGGCTGTGACGCACCCTTGCTATGCAGAATCAGGCTGTGCCGCAGGATCTGGTCTACCTTCACGGCGATGTCAGACACGTTCTGGGCAATGGCCTGGATCCTTTCAATGAGGCTGGCCCCAGGGGTGAGCCTAGAGGGAAGGGGAAAGCCAGAGATGAATCCATGAACAGGCCGTGTGGCCTTCCCATGGCCTTCCCATGGCCAGTAAGCAGAGGCCACAGTGGAAACCAGGTGGAAGTCAAGCTGAGCTTGCCTCCACCCGACTCACACCTTGGACACAGCAGGAAAGCACACTTCTGCAGGAGTCTGCTGTGTTTTCTGTTCAGTCTGTCAGACACAGCACCTGGGACTGAAGCAGACAAAGAAACTTCTGTCTTCCTGCCAAGACCCTGAATGGATGAGCCCAGGAACCCCCAGATGACAGAGGCCTTTTGCTCAGTCATCTGAGTCTGTTCACACCAAGACAAGTTCACACACCAGCAAACTCACTATGCAGCAGAAGATGACCTTGAACTTCTGATCCTCCTGCTTTCCCGTCCCAAATGCTGGCATTACAGTGAGCACCACTGTGTCTGCTCCACGTGGTGCTGGGGACGAAACCCAGGGCTAAGCAGCCATTCTACCGACTAAGCCACAACCCCAGCCCACTCCTCCGGATCTTGAAAGAGCCCTGGCCACAGACATTAAACCCTCTATTTTTCTCCATCAGTATGGGGCCACCTTGGTTTTTGGAGGATTTATTTCCTTGTTGATTACCGGCCAGTGCTCTGGGAATCGTATTAGTTGTTAGATGAAGTATTTATCTCACGGCACAAGCTGCTATTGACACGGCTCCCACTCTCCTGGCCTTATCTTCCTGTCAAGCACAGCCCCCAGGCCTTCTCCAGGAAGCCACTTGCTTTGATTCTCACCTCGCTTTCTGCCTTCACAGTTTTACACACACACACACACACACACACACGCACGCACGCACGCACGCACGCACACACACACAGAGACAGAGACATACACTCACACAAATTCAGGCACAAACATGTATACACACATACACAAGAGACATATATACACATAAAACCAGACACACATACAGACATAGACACACACAGACATGCAAGCACAGACACAGACAGACACACACATACAGAGAGAGACATGCACACAAATACAGACACAAACACATATACACACATAGACACATACACACAGAGACGCATACACACACACACATAAACACGGACACACAAGCATAGACACACACATATACACACACACGTGAACATACAGACACACACAAACACATACAAACAGCTACACAGAGGCACACACAGAGGCATACACAGACACACATACTGACACAAGCACACACACACATGTCCACACACACACTGCTGCTTCTGCTGTGTAAGCTCTGCTTATTCCTGTTCAAGTACTTGGTCTGCACGGATACCTGGCATGGCAAACGTATAAAAGGTCTTTCTAACCTATGTCCCACCTAGGCATGCAAACCTCACTCTCACAAGCTGGGTGAGCTGCCTGCCAGAGAAGTAGTGGTCCTGGGTAGCAAACTGCCACGTCAGGACCACCATCTTCTCTTCTCTCCACCTAATGAGGAGCACAGATAGCGATGGAGAAATAAAAGGTTCCAAAGGCCCTATTTGGGAATGGCGTCTTTTGAGATTAGGGAAGATGAGATCTTGCCAGATTAGGGGTAACACTAAATCCAATAACCGGGTCCTTGTCAAGAGGCTATGTGGACAAGGTACAGGAATGCTGTCCTCCAGGTATGGCATGGTGTCATCCTGAGCCATTGGGACCTACAGCACAAGACTTACACAACCATCCTTTTAACATTTCCTCCTACGAGGGGCTGTATCAGCCCCTCACCGGAGACCCTAGCCTTTCACTTGTTCCTGACCCTCCCAGTCGGGCATGGCCGCGGATGAGGAAGGTTAGGGCCTCCAGAGATGTAGTTTTTGTGTCACCCATGCTGATGTGGGCTTCTTCAGTGATGCTGGTCCTCCTGTGCGTAGCGTCATGTTGGGTTGGACAGACTTCCTTGCTCTGTGGGTGCTCTGTTAAATAGGTTTTCTGCATGTGTCTCGGCAGAAGCCAAGGGACAAGCGGGCAGGAAAGTGATACAGGCCAGGAAATGCCAAGGTCAGCTCTGATCTGCTGTGCTAGGATCCACCCAGAGTCCTGGAGGACACCCTGGCTTCAGACATCAGACCCAGAATTGGGAGGGAAATAACTGTGAAATGTCAGCTATTTTCCGCCATGTGACTTGTAGCTTCTCTACAACTTAAGCCAACCGCCATTTGCCGAACAATGAAAGTTGCTTTCGCTCCTTCAATGCGTCAGACTCCAGTGGTTGGGAAGTTCTCTTTCTAGCTGATTCATCTGACTAAACTCAAGCATTGTCCTACAGCCTCAGTGGCTGTGACAGAACCTTCTCCTAATGAATAAAGATCAGGGGACCAATCACTGGGCGAGGAGTAGGCGGGACTTCCAGGTCGGAGAGAGGAAGAGAGGACGCAGGAGGAAGGTAATTATTTTTGGACGGGAAGGACGATAGCATCAATATGTTGGTAGGAGAGACTCCCGGTCCAGGTGGCAGATCTGTTGGGATCGGCTACCGGAGGATTTTACTTAGAATGGCTTACAAGATCTAGGATGCTAGTTGCTGCGCCCACCGATTGTGTTACCTGTCAATTCTGAACTAAGTTTGTGTGGTGTTTTCCTTCAAGTTAGTGACTCAACTGGGTTCCAGAGAGAAAGGTGCGGTGGCGGGGCACCCCAGCCAGCCATGGGAATTTGGAAGCGTGGGGCTGGCGTGGCAGCGACCGGTCATGGGAACTTAGAGAGCTGGGTGGAGAGAGTTTGGAGGTCCCGGTCAGAGAGTCTGCTGAGATGAGAACAAGGCCCGCTCGTGCCGGTGATAAGATAATGTAGATTGCACTTTTTTTTATCTTTCACGCTACAGCTCTCATTGGAGGACAGCAGGATCAGCTGACCTTCAAGCCTGGACACATTATTTAGATTAATGGGAACAGTGAAGCAGAGAGCCTGAGGGCCTAGGGGTAAAGCCTGGCTCCCCAGTTCCAGCAGAGTGACTCTGGCCAGTTGGGTTACATAACCCCTGCAAACGTAAACTCCTCCCCCCACCCCCACCCCCACCCCGCCCCGGAGAGGGACGGACGCTCCAGCTTAGCAGCATAGGCAGTTTTAGATGGGAAGGGCGGGAGACACACACGCAGGTGAGAATCCACAGGATTCAAAACAAAAGGAATCAAACACAGGAATCAAAACCAAAGCTCCTTCGAGAATTCAAGCTGAGGCAGAATGGCAGTATCCCCTTAGAGAGTGGGCACTTACTAAGGATTGAACCTGTGGCCTCGCGAATGCTAGGCAAGCGCTCCGCACTGTACCAACCTCCCCAGCCCTCTCAATGTACTTCTCCTCCCTACTTAAGCAGACACCCTATCCCTCAGAGGAGGTAGTGAAGGCTCAGCCACGGAGAAAAACACTGAACTCTTTTTTGGAGGATTCAGTAACTCTCCTGCAATAAGCGGGGTTTTTTTGTTTGTTTTGGTTTTTTTTTTTTTTTTTGTTTTTTTTTTTTTGGTTTTTTTTTTTTTTTTTTTGGTTTTTTGTTGTTGTTTTGTTTTTTGGGTTTTTTTTTTTTTTCATAAAACATAATGCCAGCATGGGCTTTAAATAGTACCATGGCGTCTGTCGGACTTAACAAGCTCCAGTCATTCCAAACAAAATCACTTGGTGTCACTATTATTAACTGGACTTAACATTCACACAGCACTTTCTATTTTCAAATAACAGACGCTTAGGCTCCCCACGCTGAGCCACTTTTCCACAAATGACAGTGAAGCAGGGTCTGAGGCCTCTGAGCCCAGATTTGTGACTTGGAAAATACCGGGGTTGAAGAGAAAAGAGAGGGCCAGAGTACAATTGGCAGAGGGCTCCCCTCCTGTGCACAAACCCTGGGTTTGATCCCCACATCAACTGGGCACAGGGGCATGCTGGAACCCTAACACTTAGGAGGTGGAGGCAGGAGGATCAGAAGTTTAAAGTCAGGGGCTGGAGAGATGGCTCAGCGGCTAAGAGCACTGGCTGCTCTTCCAGAGGTCCTGAGTTCAATTCCCAGCACCCACATGGTGGCTCACAACCATCTATAGGAGGATCTGCTGCCCTCTTCAGGCAGGCGGATGTATATGCAGCAGAGCACTCATACATTAAATAAATAAAATTAAAACAAACAAACGATAAAAGAAGTTCAAAGCCATCTTCAGCTATATAGATAGAACTGGGATAAATGGAACGGAGACAGATGGACAGACAGACAGAACTTCTCATCCCTCCAAGCAGGAGGCGCCACAAAACAGATTTGAGACAGGCAGGAATGTACCACCTCACTCAGCAGAGGCCACACTCAGTAAAGCCAGGACTGAAGAAAAGGCCAGCTGGTTCAGGATTGAAACCCTAGAGATACAACCACCCCCAATGCAGGCAGCAAAAGCCAAAACTGTTCTAAAGAGTTTCCTTGGAAACAACCCTGCTGTCCCCACAGGGCCATCAGCAGGACTTCCTCCAGCTGGAGCAGTGGCCCCCGAGCCCTTTGACCCTGATAATAGCATATTTCCTTTCCTTCTCTTCTCCTCTCGAGGTGTTTGCATGGAGAAGGTTGTGAACCCAGCCTGGTCCACAACATGCTACTGTGACTCAGGCCCACACACGTGGTCCTGAATGGAAATGGCCCAGATACACCAAGACTGATCGGGACATCCAAACTTGTTACAGAGTTCCCCCTGTGGGCTCAAGAGACTGCTCAGGGCCCAAAGTCCTAGGACAGGCTCCCCCAAGTCTGCCAGCTGACTCTTTATTTTCTAGCTTGGACTGGGAAATGTCCCACAGCTGATAAAGAGACTTCCCTGGGTTCACACATCAGGCTAGGGATGGGGGACGTCAGGAGGACGTTGCCCTGCACCAGTCCTGGCTGCTTCTCTCTGCCATCTACCAGATACAGGGAGGCTACACCTTCCTCTGTTCCTACATGCCAGTCCCTACACCCAACAACCAGGCCTCATTCAGGAAGTAGAGAAAGCTGGCACAGGCTGACACCAACCTCCTTGATTGCCAAAGCTCATACTGAGACCTACTCTAGGGTACCCCAGTAGACAGGTAACCTCACAGGCCTGTCACCCCAAGGTGCTCTGGGGAACCCCAGTTCAGGGTATATACTGTTCTCTACAACTTCCAGAACCAAGCAGGGAATCCTGACATCTGCAGTCACCAGACCACCCTCGACTCCTTCCAGGCCTGTCCCCAACAAGGCCCCCGAGGGCACAGCCTCACAAGGTCGTCATTAATTCCAGGCCAGTCCCCTTACCCCAGAGGTGTCACACAAGGCTGCCTGGAGAAGGAGGTTTAATTCCAAGTTGCTCTGTGGTTATGTTCAATTAACAGGAGCATCGGCCTCCCTGCAGCTGGCCAGCAAGCTCACTGGGAATAATCTTATTATGAAACAAAGTGTTTTCAAAACACAGCAACCTACATAGCTAGGTGCCTGCAGAATCATACAGCAACACACAGACACACACACAGACACACACACACACACACACACACATCGTGGGAAATGGATGCTCTGTGTGTTTCCTTGCATCTCACACACGATATGGGACATGAGACATCCCTGGTAGTGTGACCTTTCTACCTCTCGTCTCTATGCACCCCAGCCTCAGCCCCTGTTGAGGTGAGTCTGGAGGTTGCAAACAGATGGTGTGAGACTGACCTGTCCCTTTCTCAGTAGGAGGAGAAAGGATAATTTATCCCAAAAGCCTAAAATAAGCTTTTTAACTTGACAGACTCTAGAGTCACCTAGGAGACAAACTTGTAGACATGTCATAGAGGGAGCTTTTAGACTGGGTTAACTGAGGTAGCCCATCATATGGGCTGGGATCCTTCCTGAAGAAAGAAAGCACAGTGAGCACCAGCAACCCTCTCTCTGCTACCTGACTGCGGACTCAACCTGGCCGGCAGCCCTACCCTCCTGAGGCCACGCCTTCTCCTCCGTGAGGGATAGTACCCTCAAACTGAGAGCCACAAAAAGCCCCTCCTTGAGTTGCTTTTGTTGGGTACATTGTTGTAGCAGTGACTAATATGATGGGTGAGTGTTGGCCACTGTTAGGTTCTGCTCTGCAGACTTCCGGCCTCAGCACAAACTAGAAGACACAGCAGGAAAAACCCAGAGCCGCCTGGGCTGCCAGGCCCAACCCCACGCCTCTGCTGCCTGCTGGCCCCAGGGCCTTGGTCACCTGGTCCTTCCCTGGCTTTGGCCCCTTGAAGGTTACCTTGAACTTGGCCTGTCCTCGCCCTGACCCACTGAGGGGGTTCCTCAGGTGGTCTAGCTGGTTGCTGACATCAGCATTATCTCGTAGTCCCTCCAGGCACGAAGACCAACTTTGGGTGGTTTATCAAAATGTTTTTCTGTCAGTGAGCCTCAGGTCAAACCCAGAGCCTCTGCCAGCACAGGACTTGAGAAGAATGGGACCCATCTTGTAAAGTTGAGATTGAAACACCCCCACCTTGCACTCACACAGAGACCCCAGGAGACTAACCTCCCTGTGCCTGCTGTTCCTGAACCCCAGCCCCCACATAGCCACCAACACAGGAAAAAAAAAAAAGTTTTATTTCCCGAAAACGAGAATATGGCTGCACTTTAAGCAGAATTCTCCACACTTATGCTATGGCTCTATTTATAACCGCAGTTCCCCACTTTAACACTCACTATAACACTCGCGTTGAGGGCCAGGCACAGATGCACACACCTGTAACCCTTAAAACCGTCTTTTCCACGTGCCAAGCAGGCAGCTCCTTCCCATAGGGTCATCCCGGGTGCGCAGCTGGCTCAGGCTCAGGCTCAGGCGCCACACCTCACGGCCCTTGGCCAGGTCAGGCACAGGAGCTGCTGTTTGTAATTACTCCCCATCCAGTCCCTCACTGCTTCTTGGGTACCCATCCCCCGCTCTGGAGTCCCCAGCCCGGATTCCGCAGACCCAGTTAAGAGGCAGATGTACTTGAAGGCGGCCGGCCGCCGACTTCAGAGCTGCCGCCCGCCACCGCTGAAGCCTGATGGGAAATTCAAAGATCATAGCTGTTTGGCTGTAGGATGCAGATTACAGTGGCGTTTGCCTCAAAGCCGCCATCCTAATTATGTTTTCCTAGGCTAAAATAGCAAATTCGCTCTCCCCAAGGACATAGCAGCCACCGCGGAAAGCAAGACACTAAGAAGCTTCCAGAAGGGCAGAAGGAGGGCAGTCCCAGGTAATTCTGAAGCGAGTATCCAAGGGCAGGTGGCAAAGTTGGCTAGCAGGGGTGGGAGGGCTTCCACGGGGTGCCCCCCTGAAGCTCTGCCTGGTTAATCATGGTTAACCCCAGGTGGCCGGGGTGGGAAGGGGCTGGCGTATGTGAACACAGACTCCCACGAGCCCTGGCGCACCCCCACCTCTCTCCCTGGGTCCCGAAGCCACAGTGTCCCTGCAATTTATAGCTCTGCCTGTGGAGTTTGATGGGCTCCGCTGGTCATGATGGATGGCTGCTATTTCCCCGAGATAGAGCCTGGAGGTGGATCGTGCTCCCCCACCCGCAGGGCTCCCTCCTTTCCCGGGAGCAGATGAAGGGCAAGGAGTGGAGGGAGGGGTAGGCCAGCTCTGGAAGAAGCCAGGCAGTGAATGTGCAGTCTGCCGCCAAACTGGGTCCCTGGACCGATGGCTGTGCCGCTCATTAACCAGGGACTATGGGGGAGGGGTCTGACCCCTGAAAAACACCTGTGGCCTGTGGTTGTTCCTGGGCCTAGACAGAAGATGGAGCTGAGCCACAAGGCAGGGACGGGGGTCCTGAGGGGACACAAAAGGTGATGGAGTCCACACAGAAAACTGCCTCATGTTGTGGAGCCCAAGGAAACCGGGCACCTTAGCCCCCTCGCCTTCTCCTTCCCAGCAGCCTCTCTGCTTCTGCCCTTGCCAATGAATAATCCATGTTTTACACAGCAGTCAGAGATATATTTTTAAATAAATCCATTCAACCCTGCATCTTAGCACACACTTACAAAAATTAAATTTAAATTTGAAACTTTGGCTGGTGAGAGGGCCCGGCAGGCAAAGATGCCTGCCACCAGCCCTGACAGCCTGAATTACTTAGATCCCTGGACCTGGTGAAAGGAGAGAACTGGTCCCACAAACTGTCCTCTGACCTTCACACATGCCATGGCAGCTGTACACACACACACACACACACACACACACACACACACTAAAAATAAATCCAGTGAGGCCTGATGGCACATACCCATAGTCCCCATACTCAAAGGGCTCGGGCTCAGACGTTCTCTGGTCCATATCTGATTTAAGGCTACCCTGGACTACCTGAGACCCTGTCTCAAGACTCCAATACTATGGGCTGGGGAGTTGACTCAGTAGAGAAAGCACTTACATCACATCCATGGGGCCCAGAGTTGGGTCCCCAGAACCTATGTAGAGCCCAGGCAGGTGTAGCGACCACCTGTAATGCCAGCACCGGGGAGGCAGAAACAGGTCCCTGAGGCAGGCTGGCTGGTTAGACTAGTGGCATCAGCTCTAAGTAGGAAACCAGTACCAAGGAGGCAGAGCTTGCTGTAGTGGGGGAGGAGGGAAGGGCTCCCTTTGTAAAATAACTCTGTGGCAGGCACTGCATAGGATGCCCGCCAGAAGCCTAGTCCCAGCACAGTAATGTTAGTACGGACATCCTCTGAACCGGAGCCCGGGGCCAGGGAGTGGCTCAGGTAGTACAGTGCTTGCCCAGCATGCGCAAAGCGCTGGGTTCCATCCCCAGCACCATAGCAACCAGGTGTAGTGGTGCATGTTTATAACCCCAAGACCTAGGGAGTAGATGGAGAAGGAGAAGTTCAGGATCATCCTTGACTAGGGAGTGAGTTTAAGGCTAGCCTGGGCTACATAAGACCATGTCTTTAAAAAAGGAAGAAAGAGAGAGAGGAAAAAAAAAAGAAGGAGAAACCTCTCAAAGCAGAGTACAAACTAACAAAGGGTTTCTTGCCTGGTTTGTAAATTCCCAAGTCTGAAAAGTCCCACAGAGGATGAAGGTGACTCAGTGGACAAGAGTATTTGCTTCCAACCTAATGGCTGGAGCTGGATCCCCAAGACCCATGGGTGGAAAGGACAGAACTGACTCCTACAAGTTGCCCTCTGACCTCCACATGTGTGCCATGACATGCATGTGTGCACACGCACAAGAAAATAAGGAAAATCTTCAGTCCCTGGTGATCGAACAAACTGTCCTAAGCCTCACATGGCTGCTGACAGGAGTGTCGTGGTTCTGAAGGTGAGCCACAGGCCAGGCCTAGTGCCTCCCAGTGGTATAACTTCGGCTGCTTCTGAACAACTGTGCCTCAGTTTCCCCCTCTGCGGAGATGAACACAGGCTGTATAGTGGTTGTGGGTTGCTGTGCAACTGTCCTAGAGGTGACTCCATGAGAAGGGCATCAGATATTCAGTGCTGTACAGTTAAATCCCCTTGACATGGGCTAAGGATCTCCATCTGGGTGCTCAGGGCATTGGCTCAACTGGCTAGGCCAGTTTGGGGGTGACCCATGACCAGCAATCCAGAACAGACAAGCCAAATGGCAGGGAGCCCCATACCAATCCAAAGAAGCACACTGTGCCCCACTTCACTCACACAGGGTCCCACTAACAACTCCCCACTCCAGCACTCAGTAGGCTGAAGCAGGAAGATTGTAAGTTCAAGGCCATCTGGGTCATCTGGGCCAGACAGCACATCAACACACAGACACACAGAGACACACACAGGCACTCATACATGCACACATGCGCACGCACACAAACACATGTGTGCACACACTCACATGCACACATACACAGGCACTCACATACACACAGACACAGGCACACACACACACACACACACACGCGTGTGCGCACAGACATACACACCACAGACACACATAGGTACTCACACACATGCACACATGCGTGCACACAAGCACTCACATACACAGCAGGGGTGGGGGCAGGTGTGCACACTGTGCCTGTCTAATGAGTATGATAAGTGTGTGTAAAAAAAAAAAACCTAGAATGTCGAAAACTTAGTGCTGGGTGTGAGCTGCTTGCCTCCAGGGAGAAGCAGTTAGAGGGCCCTTCAGTTTTCACCTGAAGTACCTTATTTAATGAGGACAAAAGACAGTCTGCGAGGAGACAAAATGTTAATGGTTGTTGAGCCTGGGAGGGAGGAGCCTGGATGTAATTTTACACCTTTTTATGCGGGTGGGGGTGGGGTGAGGGCAGAGGTGGGGGTGGGGGGAATGAGAGAGCACAGATGTCGGTATGCTGTGCAGAGCCAGAAGACCTGCTCTGTCTCTCTCCCTCTCGGTCTTGTTCCCTGGAGACAGGGTCTCTCACGGAATCCAGAGCGCGGCTGGAGCCCCAGTGATCTTCCTGCTTCTGCTTTCCGCAGCAGCACACTGTACTGGGTTTAGATGGGTGCTGGGATTTGAACTCAGGCCCTCTTGCTTGAACAGCAAGTGTTTTTACACACTGAGCCATCTCCCCAGCCCTGATTTTGTGCAGTTTTAAAGTTTTTCTACTTTACCAGAAAAAGGGACTTTGGCTGAGCTCTAAAGGTGCATCTGAGGCTATGCTGGACCCCAGCACCCCAGGGGCACCCCTAGCTCTGTGCCCTCCCCCCACCTCTCCTCACCTGTCCGCAGCTAACTGGGCAACACTGGCAGTCCGGTGCAGCTCGCTGCTATTCTCCAGCCTGGCCAGCATGTCCATGCGTTTCATCATCAACTCTAGCAGGTCGCTCATCTTGCGAAGGGCGCCGCGGGACTCGGGGCCGCCTGGCACTGTAGGCAGAGTGTGAGCATTTGTCAGGGGAGGTCATGCTCCCTGCCCCACCTCCATCTTCCCAGGCCACCTCACAGGAGGGGTAAGCAGAGTGTCTCTCCTACCCATTCATACCCTGCAGGACAGGACCCCTTTCCATTGTCTGAGGAAGACACTAATCTGTTGGGCTAGCCTGCTCCTTCCCTGCTGCATGACCTGAGGGGCTTTTGCTAGCTCTCTGGCTTCTGATTTGTGGGCTGTACAGGGGTAACCTCTGGGGTGTCCTGAGCATCAAGGGTCTGTGAGGGCTGGAAAGGCCCCAGTAGAAGGGGAGGCATAGAACCTGAGTGACTTGTGTGAGCCAGGAACCCCCAGTCAAGTTTCCATAGGCTTTATCCACTGATAGGGGCTCTCGAACCTTCTCTGTGCTAGCTTCCTGTATGACACTGGCTCAGCCTGTGCTCTGGGGTCCCGTAGGCTGTTTCAGGCACGCCCAGCCTCTAAGCCCTGTGTTCCCATCTCACTTCCTTGAACCTCTCTAGAAAATGACAGTGCTCTTGTCCTGAGCCACAGGCCCCTTCATGGTGAGTTGCTCAACCTCTTTCAATCCCTCTACCCCTGCTGGAGACTCTGCGAAGATGAAGCTAGAGAAGACGAGGCACACCCACTGGGGTCCCAGAAGCACCCAAGTCCTCCAGCATCTCCTTTCTGATCCCCCCACTGTCAGCCGTGCATGCTCCCGTGTGAGGCCCCCCTGCTAATGACGAACCAGCCTGCTCCACCTTAGGCTGGACAGCCACCTCATAGTAAAGACAAACTACGATTATTCTCCTTTATGACTAAACATCTGTTTCCAAAGGATTGGGCTGGGCTCTACCTGTGACCTTAACTACAAATGGTTCTGTACCGCCTGTCCCAGGAATGGCAATCGTGTCTTTGTTACAAAAGTGTAATAACATCTTGCAACCCTACCTTTGTTTCAAAAGGTTATTTTGACTACCCCTGACCTCCTTATGACTTCCCCCTGTTATGACTACCTTGTTGTGACCACCTTGCAACTTGTCTGTTTCAGGGGGCTGTTAGGACTAACGTGTTCTGCTTGTGTTCTGCTCCTGTAACCCCGCCTGTTTGCCCTCCAAGTCCCTCATTTGGAAATCCGCCTACCCCTGAGCTATAGATACCTTGTCTTTCTCACATTCATTGCTGACCTAGAACCCTGCCTTAGAGGGAGGCAGGGAGGCAGTCCATGCATACACACACACACACACAGCTTCTGTTAGTTAATTGCTTGCTTTAATTCATTTTGCCATGATTTGGGTCAGTGGTCTTTCTCCTCCCACCTTTGGGAATCAACACTTGTCTTTCCAATTCTGTGTGGCTGAACATTCTAGACAGCCACACAGTGTTGGGGGCCGACTTTTAGCAGAAAGCGGCTATCAGCTTTGCAGCCATCTTGAGCCATATACCCTGACATGAGACTTGGATTACAATAGCCTACAACAGCTGAGAACACTCCGATAATCTTGGTTTAGATACCTTGGGATTAAAGGTGTGTGAGATTAAAGGTGTGTGAGATTAAAGGTGTGTGACTTAAGAGTGTGATTTAGAAGTGTAGAGATCAGATTTAGAGACAAGACCTAAGGGCATGATTAAAGGTGTGACCAAAAGGCATGGCTTAGAAGTGAGACATATAAAGGCGAGAGGCAAACAGAAGAGAGAGAGAGAATCAGACACTTCAGGGAGTACAACTAGGAACTAGGAACTCAAGACTTGGGACTTGGACTAGGAAGAGAGACTGAAGAATAAACGGGATTGAATCACACTCTATCTGGTCTCCATTCTTCGAGTCTGTCCTCACTCTCTCTCTTGCTGAACCCCGACATGCGGACCGGAGCGGCAGCTTGGGCCGGGATACAGTGGCCGCCAAACACGGGGCAGCCCGGGCCTCAACATTTTGCTCGGGCCCTGACAACACAGGCCCCAAGCTGCTCTGCTCCAGGCATTGAAGTGACCCATTCGTTCCACTCCCTCCAAACTTCCAAAGTTAAGTTCTCAACCAATGAGTAGAGTCCAGCAAGACACTAACTGCATGCTTCCCGACTACCTAGCCAAGTGCTATCAACTCTTGGGCTCAAGAGAGCCCATTAAGGAAATGAGGAAGAGGTGGGAAGGAAAGAACCCATTGCTATCTTGCACTACCACAGCCTGGCCCTACCTGGGAGACAGAGGGATGTGGGGCACTCCTGGGCAATCCTGGGTGGGAACCTGGGACACCAGGAGCTATGGCAATTATGGTCTGTCAGTTACTGGGTGCTGGCTGTGTTCTGGCATGTTCCATCTGTCCCAGGTGCTGACAGCTGCAAGTCTGGCCCATGCGTATGAAAATGCAGAGAGACAAACAGCAACTGCTTCTCAGAAAGAAGGTTCCAGAATGCCCCACCCATCCACCGCGGCCTCCAGGGGAGAGGCAGTACAGTGGAGGAGATACATGGAGTGTCTGCTTCTGCTACCAAACCCTGTATGAGCAGAGGGGACATCAACCTTCTGCTCTCGGCCTCAACATCCCTAACTCAAGAGAAGACTGTCACGACCTGTCTGCAGCCCAGCATCCTGCACAGGCAGCAAGAGCCACTGAGGGGAGAGAGCAGAGGAGAGAGACAGAAGAGAGATGGGGCCAATGGTGACAAGCCAGCAGAGGAAACAGAGCAGTGTGGCCTGTGTCACAAGAGCTACTCAGGACTCACACCCCTCTCCATGATTATTCTGCCGGGATCAGACACTGCCTGCTTCCCCACATGACACAAGGTCCCTCTGGCTGGGCTCCACCAGCAGCAGAGCCTGCCTGAACTCAAAGGGAGGCCTCAGGAGCCAGGAGGGATCTCTCACAGCCTCGCCTAGGAACGAGTGAGCAGCCAGGCATCTGTTGCTAAAGATCCCCCCAAGAAGGAGACTAAAACAATATCTGCCCTTTCTTTTAAGGTCCCAGTCACAGACTGAAGAACAATTCCACCAAATCTCACACTGGGAGATTTGGGGGAGGGGGGAAACAATCAGTTCTTTGGGCTTCCTCATAGAGCACAGGTGAGGGGTTACTAACTGGAGTGCAGGTGTCCTTCCACAGAGGGCACTCCTGAAAACCCTTTACCCGACAGAGATGAAGACTTCCCAGAAACTGCACAGATACAGCCCCCTTTGTTTCTCCTCCTGTCAACTCTAGTTCCCTCTCAAGGCAGAACGGCACACAACAGGCAGTAGGGAGAGGCTGGGTACTCAGTTAAGGGTCTCACGACCTTCCTCACCCCTCCATGGTGGAAACTGCCAACAAGCCCAGATGGGGACAAGCCTGCAAGTTGCTACAGCTGAACATTCCAAGATGACGGTTGCTTGGCTCAGAAGACAGTGACTCAGTGCAGCATCAGAGCCAGAGGACCTGTGTCCTTTGGAGGTGTATCCCTAGCTCTGAATGAAAACCAATGGAAAGAGAAGGAACAAGAAGGAGGGAGCAGAGGAAGATGAGAAAGGAAACAGAGATGTCCTAGGAGTCACATGGGATGGTAGAGATGGGTGGGGAGTGGGGCAAAGGAAAGAGGGAAAGAAGGAAGGAAGGAGAGGAGGGGAAGAAGAGAGGGAGAGAGGAGGGAGGAAGTGGGGAGGGCAGGAGGGAGGGATTGTGTGGTTTCTCCTGCCCCTCAGTAAGAGAAACAGCAAAAGGTCTCCCAATCCCAAGAAGGTGACCTTGTTCTGTTTTTTCTTGTGGTGTTAAGAGACTGAGACCAGAGCCTTAAGCATGGTAGGCAAGTGACCTACCACTGAACCAGAGTCCCCGGAGCCTGGAGATGTCTCACAACAGCCTCAGATAAGTCAACCTGTGCTGATCAGCTGCCACTCGGATGCAGTCTGTAAGTTGGTCAGACAGTAGCTCCAACAAGACAGAGGCAGCAGCCCTTCTCCCAGGCTCACAGAGCTCAGGGCAGCTGTCACTCAAACATGTCTCCACGTTGACAGTGCCTACCCTCTAAACCCAGCACCCAGCACCCAGCACCCAAGTAGTACTTGGTGCACCAGAGAGAAAGAAGAGGCAGGGGGCATCGCTCTAATTCATGAGAGAGCGGACAATGCAAGTTTTGACCTGGCTACTGCAAAACCCCAGGGAACCATCTGTATTGTAGATAGCTGGTGGGTGGTGTCTTGTGCAATGGCCTGCTCGGCCTTCCTGGGCCGCCTGGTGAGCCACAGTTCAAAGCTTCACCTGTGGGACTCCCTTCCCCAAAGGATCAGAGTTAAAAAAAAAAAAAAAAGAAAGAAAGAAAGAAAGAAAGAAAAGAAATTACCCAGAACTGGGACTTGCTTAGCTGCACAGGCCAGAGCACTCAGGCCTGAAGCTCCACCCCAACCCCCACCCTCTACGCTCAGCCCAGTGCTGGCTTTGCAGTTCAGCAGGCGCAAGTCCACAAGTCTGCACCTTGACTTCCCTGGTGGTGCTCTGCTTCCTGGAGAAAATCACCAGCTCTTCTCCCTGGCCAGGCTTCCTTGCCTCTCCTCACTGCCTTCACTGCTCATCACAGGCCCCATCATATCCCAGGGGCCACTGGGAGACCAAGCCAGCAGCTAAGTAGAGTCTGAGGAGTAACACAGGGGCCTGGCCCAGGCTGCAGGAAAAATCAAAGCTTTGATGCCAGACCTGTTCTGCCACTGACACATGGGAACAGTTTGATTCCCTCTCTTGGCCTCAGTTTCCCCTTGGGTAAAATGGGGAGCGGGGTCTGTAGTAGTTGAATTTTGTGATTTTTTAAAAATCCTTTTGTCTCCTCCACATTTCCTGTAAAAATTGGGGTCACAGGAAATAAAGGAGAAGGGGAGAGGAGAGAAGAAGGACATAGAAAGGGAGGGAAAACAGATGGGTCCCCCAAAACTAGAAAAGAGGGAGTAGGATGAGCCCCAGGCTGGCATCGGAACCTATCAAGGGTCATGTCACCTTGTTCCCCTGGGTGGGCCTGGGCACAGCAGGTCCTCTAAGCAGAGAGAGGTAGTGACTCTGCATAGTGACACAGGAAGACAATTTCCTGGCACAGCCTGGAAGACTGGAGGAAGGAAATCTAGAGAAAGGGTAGAGGGTTTAAGAAGGACACAAGGAGAACCTGATGCAGGAACAACAATGTGTGTGTGTGTGTGTGTGTGTGTGTGTGTGTGTGTGTGTGTGTGTGTTTCTTCCTGCCACCAACGGAGGAATCTGCTGTGCCTGGCAGTGGTCTGAAGCCCCTGTCCCATGGCTCCCGCTCTTTGTCCCCATGTAGCTGGCCACACACACAACAGGCTTTT
The DNA here is from genome assembly GCF_011762505.2 of Arvicanthis niloticus. NCBI lineage: Eukaryota > Metazoa > Chordata > Mammalia > Rodentia > Muridae > Arvicanthis > Arvicanthis niloticus. The sequence goes on from NC_047663.1 coordinate 5,527,643, forward strand.
TGGTCAGGGACTTTATAAGAATAAAGTGTCCTTTCCCCCACCAAGCCAGGGCCAGAGAGATGGGGGAGTCAGGAGAGGAGACATAAGCTGGTTCCTTTGCTGAAGAAAGAAATCAGAGGAAGAGATGACCAGGGAAATATAGGTCACCCCACACACAAGAGTCTCTGAAGACATCTGGGGGTGGAGGCCGCTCTTCACAGCAGGAATTAATAAGGTTTTCTTGTGGAATATTTTTTGTCAGTGGGAGGTGTGACCCCAAAACTGGAGGACTTAGGGCATGCAAGTGGCCACTGCCCAGATTTCATTATGGCTTTGATTGAGGGGCAGACCTCATCCTCCTGTCTCCAGGGCTCCATCCTTCCACAAAAGACCAAAGGAGTCGCTCCACCCTGCCTGAGAAGCTCATTTGTTTTGACCAGGAGATACCTAAGGATAAAGCCAGCCACCAAAGAGGGGAGAGGGCCAGGAGGTAGGCCCTCCCCAAGTGACTCATGCTCAGATGCCACCACTGGCCCCAAGACTATCAGCAAAGCAAGCTGACACATCTTCCCCCAGTCACTTCCCGTTCTTGGCATCGACTGAATTGAAATGTACTTACTCTGAGGCCCCAGCAGTAAGTCTGGGAGCTAACACATGCTCCCCACTGATTTCCATATAAATGAGGAAGCCTGGGATGCTACAGATATGAATGGACCCCACATTTAGAGATGGGTGTTTTTATTACCCCCTGAGGCCAGATAGTCTGTCTCCTCCCCAGACACCCTCTCTGTGGCTCTGTTTCTCATATTCCCATCCCTACCCTTTATTTTGAGCAAGCCCCACCTGCCAGAGAAGAGAGCCCTCCCTGGATCTTGCAGAGGAGGTTGGGACCGGGTATGTGGAGAGCTGGAAAACTCAGTTCCTGTACAGGGAAGACGCTGCAGACCCAGCTGAGGCAAAACTGTGGTTCTGGGCCGCAGAGACCAGGGCAGGCTCTAGCAGGTCAAATGGAGCTTTTCCTCTACCTGTTATCGCTCTTCCCCAAATGGCCAGTCTCCAAGAGATGTTCACAGAACCTGGAGCATCCTCCACCCAATCTCTGGCCTGGGGCCTGGGTGGTCCAGCAGAGCCAGGATACAATGATCATCTCAGGGCAGACACAAGCAGCTGAACCAACATCTGCGAGGCAACCTGCTCCCACCAACCTGCTCAGGTCTGACTCCGTGAGGAGCAAGCAAGAACCTTGTCAGGAGGAACTGGGCTGGGCCTTGCTGAGTAGGGCCGCCAAAGGCTCTTCCCTCCCAAACCAGAGTCCCACCTTAGCCAGGTGACTCCCTCCCATTCAGCAACTTGTGTCTAAATCTCAGGGGAGTTGTCTCTGTGTCCCATACTAGAGCACTTTGTCCTGAAGAATAAACTGGCTGGGGGAAGGTGCCCCCACAGCCACACCAGAGACTGCAGAGACTGGAAAGACACATGATGAGTTCTGGAAACAGCATGTCGCTCCTGGTCTAGCTGCATGGACTGGGGATGTGCTCTGTATCTTAACTTTAGTTTTAAAATGTTAAGCACCAGCAGGGCAGTGGTGGCGCACGCCTTTAATCCCAGCACTTGGGAGGCAGAGGCAGGTGGATTTCTGAGTTCGAGGCCAGCCTGGTCTACAGAGTGAGTTCCAGGACAGCCAGGGCTACTCAGAGAAACCCTGTCTCAAAAAAAAAAAAAAAAAAAAAAAAAAAAAAAAGTTAAGCACCTACTGCTGGAGAGATGGCTCAGTGGTTAAGAGAACTAACTGCTCTTCCAGAGAGGTCAACCACATGGTGGCTCACAACCATCTGTGATGGGATCCAATGCCCTCTTCTGGTGTGTCTGAAGACAGTTATAGTGTACCCACATACATGAAAGAGAAGGAAGAGAAAGAGAGAAAGAAAGAAAGTTGAGCACCTGCATGCATGTACACACACACACACACACACACACACACACACACACACACACATCTCTGTTGTAACTATATGTGTGACTTAGGTTCTCTTCCTTCTATGGTACAGGATCTAGGGTTTGAGCCAGACCCTTCCTAAAGCCAAGACAGGAGGTGAGGTGGCCCAGAACCCTTCAGGGGGATGAGCGGAGGACCCAGAGCCCAGGCACAGTCTCTTTCTGCAATGTCTTTATTCTCCCCGTCAGACTCCTGCAGGTCTGGGTTCCTGAAACCTAGACAGACATAACCAACATCTAAGGACATTCCCAGCGAGCCTCCCATCCTTCTGTGTCCTGAGCCCCCAGCCATCTAACCCTGAGAGCCTTCACAACTGCCCCACCCCTTTTCTAACCTCAACCCCTGAGCATCTCCTGGGTAGAGACCCACACACCTCATGGGTCCTCCTTGTCCACTCTCTCCCCCTTTCTGAAGCAGCTTCCCTCCCCCACACAGCACATGCACTAAGTGTGCATGGAAGCTTCCCTCTGCGGTCCCAGCACAGGATCTCCTCTCCAGGTGTCTTAACACCGGCTCATGGCCACCCTGTAGAGCCAGTTCTCTATCCCACTTACCAGATGGGGAGCCAAGGCTCAGATACTGAGGGGTCTCTGTAAGTCAGACAGTTATGCTTGGCTGGAATGGCCGCTGGTGGTTAAGTATGAGCTGGCTTCTGAGAGCTTTCACGAGTTTAAGACTCGTGTGTGAAGCCGAGGAATGCACTGGCGGATGGCTACCAGATGGTACAGTAAGTGCCACCCGGAGCCCACTTAAACAGACAACCTGAGCCGCTCAGGATGCCTACGGCGCTCGTTACCAGGAACCAAGAGCCAGGCATGCTCAAGAAGGTGACTTCCAAGAGAGACTCTCTAGACAGGCAGAAATCTCACAAAAACAGCTCCAGAAGCCTCGCTTGCCTCAGTTTCCCTCCATGCCATGCTCCTCCTTCACACTACTGACTCAAAGGGGTCCTGTGGTACACTATGCAGAACCCTGGTATTTGTCTGCTCCCAGCAGCCCCGTAGGAGGGGCAGGGCTGAGGTTTCCTAGTTACCTTCAAGCTGTGTGCCAGCCAGCACAATGCCTGTGGTTTCTGCATACCAACCCATTTGGTCCAGCATAGGAGAGGGTCTTCACTCTCTCCCCTGCCCTTCCCCCTTTCTCTGTAACTTAAGAATTTGGCAACAGTCCACAGCTAGAAACTAGAGATTCAGGTTCCAGCCTGTCTGATCCCAAAAGCCCACATTCTGTATACCCATTCCACACCTAGCAAGAGTCATGCAGGCCAGGGACAGAGAAGGACCAGGCGAGACCAACATCCCAGACAGGAACCGTGTGAGCCTTTGCAAGCCTGCCCTCTACCACAGCCTTGCCTGGTGAAAAACACACAACGTGGGTCTCAAAGAGATAGGTGCTGTATTCAAAGACACCAACCCAGACACAGGAAAACAACACAGGACCCTTCTGACCCTTCGAGATCCTCCTTCTTGGCCTGAGAATCTTGGTGGCATGTGTAGGACCAGAGCCCATGCAGCGTGTACATCACAGTACAAACTCAGGACCCCCTTCTCTCACATATTTGCATGTTCAGAAGCCAAGGTCCCAGAAAAAAAAAACCTGCTTAAGGGGCTAAGCTTGGAGGCATCCCCCGCTCTGACTTGAGAACATGCATACTTCTTGTTGGCTCTCCTCGCCCTCAAGATACCTTCTGTGCGGATGGTGAAGGGTGAGTCCCCCAGGCGCCGGGCAGAGAACTGGCCTCCCAAAGATGTCATCAGGAAACAGAGAGTGAAGAAGCCGATGCCCAGGACAAACAGCCTGCAGGGAGAGAGGAGCAGGGTGGGTCAGCACAACACACAGCAATCCAGCAGCCCATTTCCAGCTAGGAAAAGCACAAAAAAAAAAAAAAAGTCCTAAACTTGAGCAAACAAGCTGGGCGAGGTGGTTCAGGAGGCTCGGGAGTTCAAGGTCATCCTCAGCTACATAGCAAGTTCCAGCCCAGCCTAGGGCTGAGAGATCTCAAGCCAACAAAGAATCAGCAAGTGAGAGAAGGAAGCTTGGGGATACACAGAAGAACCAAAGTGTGGGGGGGTGAGGGGTGGGGGGGTGGGGAGCGAGCTCCCAGGCTCAGAAGGTCCCATCAGGAGGTGGGACAAAGAAACTGACCACATAAAAATAAACAATAAGAATTTGCACACAGGTAGAAATCTGAGCAAGGGCCAGTCTCAAGATAGAGGCCAGCTCGTCTGAAGTAGCAAATCCCCAAACTTCAGTGCGTGGATCAGCACTGGCTCCCAAGAACGATTAGAACTGGGTGTTCCGGGGCCAAGGATATTGTTCAACAGTGGAGCATTTGCCTAGCATGCACTAGAGCCTACATCCACTCTCCAGCACGGTCAATATTAAGAGAGATGGGAAGGCAGGGAGAGAGGACATTATAGGTCTTCCTTCCCAGGTGAGATGCTGAGACAGGGCAGGCCATCTGTTTTATCCAGCCCCCCAATGACTCTGGTCCACACTAACATGTGAAAAACACTGGTTCAGACTGAACAGTGAGACCCACCTGGCTCCCATCAATCACCTCGGCCACCCTTGGCACTACACACACAGCCTCCGCCATCTGCCAGGAGCTCACTTGTCCTCACAAGGTGCCACATGCCCCCAACACTCTTAGGCAATACAGTCTCAAGGTAGGGCATCCCCTCTGCCCCCCACTCTCCCCACAGACTTCTCTATCAGTCACACACACCCTGACTTGTCAACCTGCACCACCGAGGAGTAAGGAGTGTCACACAAGTGTGCCTGCAGTCATGCAGGGACGGGGAGCGGGCCAAAACATGACATCATGCATTCTTTCAATACACAGTCATTATCTAAGAGGTGCCAGACACTCAAGTAACCTGAATTGACAGCTGGAACCCAGGCTCAGAGTCCGTGCCCCAAGCTCTGCCAGCCCCAGTGCTCCATGCTGGGCTCCAAACAAGACTGAGCTGGCTGCACAGCCCAGAGAGAGGCAGGGGCAGAGGAGGTTTGAGGCCCCTAATTCATCAGAGGACTTGATAAGCTGGCAGAGCTGAAAGGGGACCCTCTCCCTTACCCCCAGGTCAGGGTGAGGAACCACACCTCATATAGAACCAGGGGACTCCAAAAGTCATGCCAGGTGTTTTCACCTGCTCCACCTCCGCTCTGTCCTCAACCCTGGTGCCCGTCTGTCGTCTTTCTACAAGACTTGCGTTACACATTTTAATCTCCATTATTTTAAGCCGACAGAGTAGTGCTTAATTAAAACTTGGTCCACTAAGGAAAACTCATAATTGCCAAAGAAAGGAAGAAAACAAAGCAAATTCCGGGCCTGTATTTAAGGGACGCTGTTAGGAACTGAGTCACCGAGAGAGGGCCTAGACTCAGAGGTCCCAAGATCTGCCTCAGGGACAGCTGTGCCCCTGATTTGTGTGTGGGGGTGGGGGGGACCGTGGTGACCTACAGTAGAAAAGATGGTTCAAGGGACACTTCTCTTACTTCAGAGGTACCTCACTGAATCCCTCTAAGCCCAGAGTGGGGTTCAGAGCACACTCAGGGAGGTCTTGTGGGAGACTCAATATTATCCTCTCAGCCTAAGGACAAAAAAAGAAGGGTGTGTGTGTGGGGGGACTTCCCAAGTTCCAGTTTCTCAATTCCCACCCTGTCTCAGCCTTAAGATTGTATTTCAGGTTGGAGATACAGGATGCTTGACATGAGGAAGTTCTACACCCTCAGCCTGGACTTGGAGGTCCCAAAGACCTCCTTAACATCTCTCTCTACCAGTTACCACACTTGGGGTCCAGGGCCCCCCAAAAGCAGTGGTTGGTCATTTATAGTAGATACGATAGTCTCATCCACACAGACAACATCTCAGGGGCATCTACAAAATAAAGGTCCTGCCAGGAGCTCTGCTAGAGACAGCATCCCCAAGTTAGGGTGATGTAATCAGAGAGCTGCCTCTGGCCTCCAATCTAAAGTTCTGAGGGGACCTGAAGAAGACTGGTCGCTGCGGGTTTCCACCAGCCTAAACAAACCAGGAGGTGAAGCTGAAGGGTTAGGAGGGGATTACAACTGCTCTGGGAATACTGTCTTCCCGTCCACAGGATTGGGAAACCCCGGCCTGGGCGAGGGCGCTGTCTGTGGTGCTGGAGACCGCTGCCTGCAATCATCACACCAGGTCCGACTTCAGAAGCGGGGCTTCCAGCGGGCTACAAAGGGAACTTGGGATTTGAGACCAGCCAGAATCCTCTCAAGTTGCCCGACGGGGCAGGAATCCAGCATATCTCTGGAAGAGCCAGAGTCTTTCCCTGGGCACCTTAGGCCAGCGATTTCTGAGACACTCCAAAACCCTGCCCTCAGTCCTCGGCTCTACAGACCTTTGCATTCACATAGACAACCCGACTGCTGCTGTCCCCAGAGGCTGCCATCTCAGCCCCACAGAACCAGCCCAGCATGCTGATGGCAAGAGCCAGATGGGCCACATCTCTCCACCCCCAACCCAGCTGGGTACAGAAGGTTGTCTGGAGGCACCGGGATCAATCCAAAGCTTGGCACCTGCCTTAAGGTTTATGACCGGACTCCACCTGTGGCCTAGTCCTGAGTCCTGCCCTCACTATGGTGTCCACCTCTCCTGTGTCTTATGGGGCCCAGTTGCCAAACAAGACAATACTCCAGGCACCCCCACCCCACCCCACTCCCAACACCTACCACTGTTTTCCCCAGCCTGGCCTCGGGGTCTAGCTCTGCTGGAGTCTGGGAGAAGGAAGTGGGGTCCCTTCCTAGGACCAACAGGTCTTAGTGAGTCTCTCACAAACTGCACCCCTACCTAGCCAGGACTGTCCACGGGAAGGAAAGGGAGGGAGGCGTCCGTGTTTCTCGCACCTGCTATGCCTGTCTAGCCTGTTGGAGATCCGCGGTTGATAGTGATTCCCCAGCAGAAGGAGTCCTTGCCCCAGTCTTGGGGATGTTCCTGTCAGACCCAGGTTTGTCCCCCGCCCGAAGATGAGTGAGATACAGGGTGGGGGGAGGTGGAAGGGGGATGGACTAGGCAGAGGATGGGCGGGTCGACCTAGAAGACAGGCGGGACACCAGGGGTGCTTCCTAGGCACCCCACAGTAACTTCCACAGCTCAGATAGGACCGACGCGAGATGAAAAAGACTTCAAGGGGCAGGAAAGGGACTTGCTGGCTGGGGCCACTTTGGAGCCCAGGACCTTGATCTTGGTGTTTTCTGATTCCATGTTCACCTCTGTATAAATGATATCGTTCCAATCCTGGTCAACTCAAGAAAGATCCAGACCTGCAACCCCCACACACACATACACATACCCCAACCCCATCTAATTCAGTTTCTCCATCCCTGTGGCCCTCATCCAGAATAGACTCGCAGACCTCCTTTGCCACCGAAACTTGCACCCCCTGAGGGGACCGACCTCGCCCAGCTCCACCAAGAGCCCCCTTGGGGAGGTCTTGACCTCCCCGCGCCAACCATAGAGAACTTTACCGAAAGGGTCTCAGGGTGACCAGGCATCTTCTGACCATTATCTTCCCATCGGGGTTGACTGTGATCATTGTTCAAACTTGTCTGGGCGAGAAGCCGGGGGCGAGGCCGGACGCACCGTCCTGGGCCCGGCTCTGGCCGCCTGGGGAACCGCGAAGCCGCTGCGGGCCGAAGCCGGGGGTCGCAGCGCCGGGGGTGCGCGAGGCACGGTGGCTTCGCCGCTCTGCAGCCCCTCTCCGGGGATGGCGCGGCCTGGGAGCGCAGGGCAGGGGTTCGGCGAGAGCTCCAGGCCGGGCGGTCTCTGCGTCTCCGCCCTCCCCGCTTCACATTTTGGGGAAGGCGAAGCGGCGCGCCCCCAGATCGCCGGCCGCGCGTCTGCCTGCTAGGCTCGCTGGCTGGGCGGGACGGCGCCGCGGCGCGCAGACGGGCTTCCCGCGGCGGGCGCCCTCATTCCCGGGGCCCGCGCCCTCGGAGCCGGCTAGAGGCGGCCCCAGGCCCTCACCCCGGCCCCCCGCACCTTCCAGCCGCTCCGCTCTGCACCCGCGCGCCGCGCCGCGCCCATGGCTTTGGGGAGGGACAGCTGCGCGCTCGCCTGCCTTCGTCTTCGCCCTCCCGCTCGGCCGCTCACTCGGCCGCTCGCTCGGCCGCCCGCGCTCCGGGCTCCGGGCTCCGGGGGTCCCGCGCGGCGCTACAACCCGAGGCGCCGCATTGTTCCCTCTGAGGAGGCGGCCCGGGAGCGGCCTCGCGCTTCCTCGGCGCCTGGGCGCCATCTGGTGGCCGCGGCCTCGCAGCGCTCCCTCCCCGGGCTGTGCGAGGAGGAGGGGGACCCGAGAGCGGGAGCCATGGCTCTGCGCCCCTCCCTGGACCATGCAACTTCCTAGGGCATCCAGCAGCCCGGGAGAGTCGAGGCTGCACAGGGGAGATGGGCGCGGAGAGGGGACCCTTGTCTCTCCTACGAGCCACCCTCCCAAGAGCTTCTGTACCTACGGCTTCTCACCCGCTGATTCTCTCTCGGCAACATCCACCCACCCTGAGAAACTCCCCGAGTCCTCCCACTTCTCACTTGTCTATAATAAACTGGGGCTGTGGCATTCGTGTCAGGAGCCGTCAGCTGTGTGCCTGAGGTCTAGCCTCGGATCCTCTTAATCACTGAGTTAATGGGCTTTCTAGTATACAACTAGTGACCAAAAAGCTCTTGCTGTCCTGTCACTTAGTCTCTTAGAGTTGATGTGGCTTTGGTCTTGACAGCCAGGAATGAAATTATCACCCAGGCTTGTGGCAGCTGAGGCACCCAGACAAGAGGCATGATTTAGAGGCCCAGCAAACACCCCATCGCCTTCAAACATTTCCTGAGCCAGCCGGCTGGAGTGCCCAAATTTCCCTCTGCCATCCGTCACTCTTTCACTGAGGCACGGTCAGCCTGCCCTTGCTCAATGCAAATGTGCTACCTAGCTGAGGGAACACATCAATTCGCCAACACTGATTTATCGCCCGTTTTCTCATTGGCGGGAAGTAAGGCAAATAGAACTCGGGACAGGTGAACTCTGGTGGAGACGCAGACAAAGCAGTCACTGTTGGTAAGAAAAGGCTCCAGGGAGCCAGAGCAGGTTGCAAAGAGTCTGGGGATGCCAGGGTTGTTGGATGGAACCAAGTTAAGATGGAAGAGAATAGGGGTGTCCTAATTAGGTTTCTATTGCCGAGATAAACACCCTGACCAAAAGCTATTTGGGAGGAAAGGCTTTATTTGGCTAACACTTTCACATCACAATCAGTCATGAAGGGAAGTCAGGGCAGGAAATCAAGGCAGGAACCTGGAGGCAGGAGCTGACGGGCAGGAACCTGGAGGCAGGAGCTTACCCACTCGCTCTCCAAAGCTTGCTGGGTCTGCTTCCTACACCACCCAGAACCACATGCCCAGGATGGCACCGCCACAGTGGGTTGGGACCTCCTTCATTATTGATCAAGAAAATGCCCACAGGCTTGCCTATAGGCTGATCTGATAGAGGCATTGCCTAAACTGGTAACTCTTGCTTGTGTCAACAACAATAACAACAAAAAACTAGCCAGAGCAAAGGGCTTTCTTTCTCCTGAGCTGGGGAGGGTGGCCCCCTTCACAGACTATCTTTATACTCAGTACGCAAGGCTTTGGCAAGAATCACGTCTGCCTGGTCCTGTGTTGATCCAGCCTGATGGCAACAGTCACATCTGCCTGGTCCTGGGTAGTGTTGATCCAGCCTGAGTACCTTAAGGCCATGAAGGCTCTGCCAGCTTCAAAGTCAAGAACTCTGAATGTGGTCCGGGGAGATGGCTCAGCCTGGAGAGGCATCTGTCACAGACTGATGACCTCAGGATCTACAAGGCAGAAGAAAAGAACCCACTCCCTCACATCCTCTAACTTTCACACTCATATCACGGTATACATGTGACCGCACACGTGCACACATGACAAAAAAATATTTCTTCTGACCAGTCATCTCCCATCTCACCACGCTCAAGGGGTTTTGTTTACACCTATTTGACAGCCCTGAGGGATGACTGCCGTGTACCATCAGGGGAAGTAGCCTTCCTTCAACCAGAAACTTGGGCTTAGAAGATGGAAAGGACACTCCCAGCTAGGTGTGGTGGTGTACATCTGGCCCGCTGGCACTTGGGAGATAGAGGGAGAAGGATCAGGAACTCAGGTCTAGCCTTGGCTACACAGTGACTTTGAGTCCAGCCTGGGCTACACGAGACCTTCTGTTTCAGAAGGAGGTAGCTCCCCACTGCCCTCTTCCTCTGGGTCTTGCTCCATTGGGCCTGCCCATACAGGCAGCAGAGGGATTGCCCGTCTCTGCACTGAGCAGCAGACTCGCAGGCAGGGGAGATGCAGAGGAAGAGTGAGGGTTACTTGCTGTGACAGGTTGTCTAGCCGTGCGCTTGCTTTTGCCAGCCTTGTCTCTACAGTGCAGTTCAGTGCACATGGCCCCCTTGCTGGGCACAGTAGAAGAGAAATTATGAATCTCGCATTATGAAACCCTGAACACAAGAACTCTGTGCCTCAGTTCCCCCACTGTGACTTGGGCTATTTATAGCACTGGCTTCACAAGGTTGCTAGGTGGATGCCTGCCATGGTTATTGTCTGCTGTAGCTGGCACCACTGGTGCCCACATCTCCTCTACATTTGCTTCTTCACACTAAAGCTACATCCCTTCAGTTTTGCCTGATGGCTGTGGGGATATGACCACATTCAGGGGGAAGACTGAGGTGCCTCCAGAAACACCCTGCAGCAATAGATAGATACCCTACTTGTGTCCCACTTAGGTGTGATACTCTGAGCCACGTGCCCCATACACTCCTGGTAAGATAGCCATCTGGTTGCCGAGTTGGCCATTGTGGTGCCACATGCCTGGGAATAGCCACCTTCTCTTCCCTGTGACATCTGTCATTCTTCAGCCAATATTCTTGGGGTCAGCTTCCAGACAAACTATTTCACTTGAGTCCCTGTCTCAGAACCCCCAAACCAGAGGCTTGCCAAATGGACCCAGAGTTTTCACCACTGGGCCACAGCAGATTCAGCTGTGGAACTTAGCAAGACCAAAGCTTTATTCTATTCAGGTCCCCGATGTGATACTGGGGACACATCTGTGCTTTTTCTTGAGGCCAGGTCTCATATAGCCCACTGTCTTAGTTACTGTTCTATTGCTTTGAAGAGACCCCATGACCAAGGCAACTTGTAAAATGTAGCTGGGGGCTTGCTCACACTTTTAGGGGGTCCATTATCATCATGGTGGGAAGCATGGCAGCATCCAGGCAGGCATGGAGCTGGAGCAGTAGCTGAGAGCTTTACATCTTGATCTGCAGACAGCAGTCGGAAAGAGGGGGACACTAGACCTGCCCAGGACTTTTGAAGCAAACCCCATTCCCAGTGAGTGGCACACCTTGAGCAAGGCCACACCTCCTAATCCTTCCCATACAGTTCAGCACGTGAGGACTAAGCATACAAACACATGAGCCTGTGGAGGCTGTTCTCTCAGGCTACCCTCTCCCCACCAAGGCGGTCAAGAACTTTCTATATATTGGGGCTGACTCTAAAGTCCTGATCCTCCTGCCTCTAGCTCCCCAAGTCCTGGGATCACAGCCCTAAACTACCATACTCATCATAATGTTTTTGGAGACAGGGTCTCTCTATAAAGCCCTGGCTAGCCTGAAACTCACCAGGTAGTCCAGGCTACCCTTGAACACACTGAGGGCTGCCGGCCTCTGCCTCCCAAGTACTAGAATTAAAGGTGCATACCACCATGCTTTCTTCCTTTCATTTTTAATGTTAATGGGAAGGGTCCCTATGTAAGCCATCTTGGAGCAGGCAGTAGAAACTGAGGCAGGCCTGCTGGAGGGCACATCTAAGGATGTGTCAGCTCAAGAGGGTTTCTGACCTGAGCTGTCTTTCTCTCAGTTACTTCCTTCTCTTGCAGGAGATCTGCCTTGCTGCAGCCCCTCTCCCTGGCATCCCAGGCTAAAGGCACCAGGAGAAATCCAGACTCAGCAGCAGCAGGCCTGACTGGAAAAAGTATAAGAGGCCCCTGGAAAATATTAAGGAATAAGGGAGGTACCCCTATTCAGGGTCTTGGACCAGTGGTTAAAACCTACCAGTAAAGCCACTGAAATCGTTGCCTAGGTTACCATAGCTCATCAGCATGAGAAGAAAAGCTTAAATCTGCAGTCATGTGCTCTCTGGATTCTGGAAGAAGGAACTCTGAACTCACGGAATCAGAGGGGCTGAATCCTTCTGGGAGTTCTAGTGGAGATGCTGTCCCAGCCCTTCACAGGGACTTCATGGAAGAGGACAAAGTGGTTATAGATGTCTGAGGACCTGTATCCCCTGAGGACTGCACAGACAATCACTGCGTTGTGTGGCCATGGGCCCAGCTACTTCAAACAAAGCCAAAAATCTGTGAAGTTGCATAATTTTAAAGTGTAGGCTCAATATTTTTAGAACATTGTGTAAGGCCAGTAAAATCCACTTGATGGCTTGCCTTACAGAATCTCTGTGAATGTCACCACCCAGAGGCGGAACAGGATCTGTGGCCCCACCAATTTAGCAAGGCCAGCTTCCTGGGGTCAAGCCTTCCTCTTTCTCTTCTCAAGCCCAGAGACACAGACACACACACACACACACACACACACACACACACAGAGACACACAGAGACACAGACACACACACACAGACACACAGAGACACACACACACACACACATCCCCTATCTTGCCTAGGAAGGAATGTAAGTACTGGGCTTAATCTGGAAGCCGAAGGGTAAATTGTTCCCTGGAGCTTCCTGTCCATCCATCATCCATTCACACAGAGACAGACACACACACATATACACGCATGCACACACAGACACACACACAGACACACACAGACATACACACACAGACACACACACAGAGACACACATACACACACAGACACACATGCACACACGCACACACGCATACACACACATACATACACACAGAGACACACACATACACATGCACGCACACAGACAGACACACATACACACAGACACGCATGCACGCACACACACTCACACACACAGACAAACATACATACACACACAGACACATATACACACGCATGCGCACACACGCACACATACACACACACACACACACACACATACCAGGGTTCTATCTGGTCATCATAGCTTTGACTTCTCTCCTGCCTTCCCAGGGCTTCAAGAAGCTTCTGCAGCTCATAGAGCTGGGCAGGAGGAAGCCAGCAGTTTACGGAGTTTGAAATCCCCATTTCACGTGCTCACGATGCAGCAGCAGACAGCACATTACGAGGCAATAGGCCATTGTCCTTTGCTGGAGTGCGGAACATTAATAATGTCATAACAGCATTTACCGACACTGCACACAAATCATCAACGGCGGCTGGCGGGAAAACCAGCCCTACACCCTGCGCCTAGAGCCAGTCAGGAGGCCACCAATCAGGGAGGGCTGCTTCTCCAATGCACATTTCATGCTTTCTGTTTCACAACATGTAGGCTAATCCTCCGATTGAAAAGCAGCGTCTGGGGTTTATTTTTATTTATGTCAGAGAGCCCTTCTGCTGCACAGCTCGTGGGAGCTGAGAACACAGCTACTGTACCTTGGTAGTTCTGCTGGGAACGTAGCAGCTGTGTGTGTACTTACACATGAATTCATCCCTGAATGAGAGACAGAGACAGACAGAGGCAGAGACAAGAGAGTGTGTGTATGGGTGGGGGGAGAGAGAGAGAGTGCTAGGGGGACTAACAGCCCTTCCTGGGTGAACCCTGATTGGACACTGCAAACACAAGCAAGCATTTCATTTACTATGGTCTGAGATTCATTAATTTTCTCCTTGCAGCCTGTCAGGAAATGATCAGGGACTCTAAATGTGTTTCCAGCCTTATATTTTTTGGTGTGATAGTTATACATTCATTAGCATGGCAACTTGTAAAATGAACAATTCTTTTGCTCTAAGTAGTCCCCCAGGGACCTCAGAGACCAGTACATGTCAGTGCATGTCAGTCGTGGGCTGGCCAGGAGCCTATAAACATGCTATCACACATGACAAGATCAGAGCAAGGTTGCCTGTGGGATTTCAGTTGCTAATCAACATTGCTTAAAACACAGAGGCGTTGAGGCTGGAGAGATGACTCAGTAGTGAAGAACATTGTCTGTTCTTCCAGAGAATCCAGGTTCACTTCCCGGCACCCTACATGGCAACTCACAACCATCTGTGATCCATCTGGGATCTGACACCCTCTTTTGTCCTCTGTAGGCACCAGGCACACAAGTGGTGCATAGACATACATGCAAGCAAAACACTTATACACAATTTTTTTTGTATTAATAAACGGTGTGCTGGTGAGAGAGCTCAGTAGATGAAGGTGCTTGCCGCCAACCCTGACAACCTGAGTCTGATTCCCAAACCTGACAACCTGAGTCTGATTCCCAAACCTGACAACCTGAGTCTGATTCTCAAACCTTGACAACCTGAGTCTGATTCCCAAACCTGACAACCTGAGTCTGATTCCCAAACCTTGACAACCTGAGTCTGATTCCCAGCTACAGCTACAGTGTACTCACGTACATAAAATAAAAATAAATCTTAAATTTTTTTTTTACTGCTGGGCAGTGGTGGTGAACACCTTTAATCCCGGCACTTGGGAGGCAGAGGCAGGTGTATTTCTGAGTTCGAGGTCAGCCTGGTCTACTGAGTGAGTTCCAGGACAGCCAGGACTACACAGAGAAACCCTGTCTCGAAAAACCAAAAAAAAAAAAAAAAAAAAAAAAAAAAAAGAAAGAAAGAAAGAAAGAAAGAAAGAAAAGAAAAAAAGAAAAAAAAGAAAAAGAAAAAGAAAAAGAAAAAAGAAAGCTAGCTGTCGAAGTTATTGTCCAGTCTCTGCCTGTTGAGAAAGTTCAGGCTTAAATGAAGTCATGATTAGATCAGTCTGTAAGACTGGATAAGTTGAGGTCATCTGGGGTCAGTGGCTTTCTGTGAAACTGTCCTGGAAGCAGGTTTTGATAAAACAGGAATGAGGCACTCTGAGGCAGCATCAGACAGGATGCTGAAACAATATGTGTCTCAGCATCCTCAGGGGGGAATCTTGTCAGGGCTGTCCTTTGGGTTTTGTTTTTTGTTTGTTTGTTTGTTTTTTTCTGTGAACATATAAGCTTTTACAGGTAATACACATTTCTTCATTTATCTATGCCACAATATCGTGCCACGTCCTGAGGATTTTGTAGCCAACAAGATTTATTGGCTATGCTTAGCTGAAGTTCTGGACTGGAGACATTTTCGTCTCAACCAGTCTCAAAGCTGTTCTCGTGTGGGGGATCCGTGCGTACTTTACCTTTTTTCTTTTTGATTTCTTTCTTTCTTTCTGCAGCTAAGATCTTCAGGGGGTTCCCCCTGTCAAATCTGATTTTTATTAATTTGTACCGATTCATAGTTTTCTTTTCTTGTGGAAACAAGAGCATATTCTTTTCCCCCATGCAACGTTTTTTATCTGTCTGTGAGGTTTCCTATCCCTTTTTATTTGTTAAACGTGTCTCTCGCTGTCTCTCTCTCTCTCTCTCTCTTTCTCTCTCTCTTCCTTTTTCTTCCCGAGACAGGGTTTCTCTGTGTAGCTCTAGCTGTCCTGGAACTCACTCTGTAGAGCAGGCTGGCCTCAAACTCAGAAATCTGCCTACCTCTGCCTCCCAAGTGCTGGGATTAAAGGCATGCTCCACCATTGCCTGGCCATCTCTCTCTTTCTTTTTTATTTCTTTTTTTTTAAAAAAAAAATATTTACTGGCTATACAGAAAAACCCTGTTTCGAAAAAATTTTTTTCTTTCTTTTTTTTTTTTTTTTTTTTTTTTTTTTGGTTTTTCGAGACAGGGTTTCTCTGTGTAGTCCTGGCTGTCCTGAAACTCACTCAATAGACCAGGCTGACCTCGAACTCAGAAATCCGCCTGCCTCTGCCTCCCAAGTGCTGGGATTAAAGGCGTGCGCCACCACTGCCAGGCTCGAAAAAATTTTTATGCGTTTTTTATTTTTATTCGTATGAGTGCTTTATCTGCATGAACACCTGCATACCAGAAGAGAGAATCAGATCCCATTATAGATGGTTATAAGACATCATGTGATTGCTGGGAATTGAACTCAGGTCCTGTGGAAGAGCAGCCAGTGCTCTTAACCACTGAACCATCTCTCCAGCCCCATAGATCTCTTTCTCATATCTGCTACTGTACTGATCAAGTCTTTTGTCTCTCTTGAGTTTTTTGCTTTATCTGTTGTAGCTGCTCTGGTTTTGATATCTGGGTTCTTAATGTTTATACCCAGCGCAGCGTATAACTGTATGACTGTTCTGCAGACGATTTTTTCTGCTGTTGACCTGAGATGACGGACTTGAATTTGATATTAGGGCCTCTTCATTTATTGTCAAGGGAGTTACCTTGTTTGTCACTTGTTGATCTACATTCATTAGTCCAGCATCTGGCCTTTACCACCCTTCTAAGTATCCCAGAAGTGTGGGACCGTCTTTTTGTATCATCTATAGAGGAAACATTGTTTCTAGGAATGCCTTGCCTTCAATCCCATTTTTTTTTGGGGGGGGGGGGTTGAGACAGGGTTTCTCTGAGTAGCCCTGGCTGTCCTGGAACTCACTCTGTAGACCAGGCTGGCCTCGAACTCAGAAATCTGCCTGCCTCTGCCTCGGGATTAAAGGAGTGCGCCACCATCGCCCGCTTCAATCCCTTTTTAAATGACCTTGCTTGCCATAGTCAAAACATTTGGAAGTTTGGCTTTTAAAAAAGCCTTTAGGGACTATTTTTACTATTAAAGCTGCATCCTTATAATATTTTAAATCTATCCTTCCTATTGGATGCCATTTACATTTTTCCTGAGGTGACCATTAACTGTTGGCACGTGTCGTACACTAACAGGATAAGCTAAGGTTGGTTTTCTAACAACCTTTGGTTTACTTTTCTGATTTTTATTATATGGCAGTGCCATAGGCTTTAACCTGATTTCTTCTATCTCTATCTTAGTGGTTTTCTTATTTTTATGTATAATGTTTTCTAATTTTTCTTCTGTGGCCTGTATCTGTTTTTTTATATTTTTCCTTTTCTTGTATCTCTATAACACTCTTTAAGAAGGTATAAAACATATTATGGTTATTAAGATTAAGGTAATAAATATCAGCATAATAACCATCTCATTTGTCTTATTACCTTTAATTTTATTAATTTTAAATTATTTTTACCTCTCTATAATTTTTCTATATCTAGTCTCCCTCCTTCTTGAACATTCAAATTCACTCTAAACATTTTTTATCTGATCAGAAGCTTCAATGCTTTGGAGTTTTTTCCTTGTATTCTTTCTGTCACTCTTCTCAGACCTTGAGCTGTCACTTGCCTGCTCCTGACTCTCTTCATTCACCAGGAGAGACCTTTCCACCTTCCATGCATCACCTGGAGTTCTCTCTCTGGTTCTGACTCCTGAATTCTCTCTGGTTCTGACTCCTGAGTTCTCTCTGGTTCTGACTCCTGAGTTCTCTCTGGGTCTGATTCCTGAGTTCTCTCTCTCTGGTTCTGACTCCTCCAGCCTCTGAGAAGTTGTCTTGAACCCACCAGACTGAGCCTCGGGCTGCCAGCAAGTTTCTTGAGTTTATTGAGTTTCTCCAGCATGAGGCCCTCAGCTCAGGCCTCCCTCTCTCTCTTGGCCTCCCACCTGACTAGGAAACTGCTTTGGGAAGTGCTTGTCCATAGGGTTTGTCTTTCTACTCAGCCTGGGCTTTTTAGAAGTGTCTGTTTTTTATGCCTCGGGCTCTTTATTAAAATGCTGGAGGTTTTTTTGTTTTTCTCTTTTGTTTTCTCTACCTCCGCAGCAGCTGCATCTAGCCTCATGAGTGCCCAGTTGTTCCTGGGTTTAAAGGAACAGGACTAGGAACCATTCTGAAATTTAGAAGTGCTTGTTTGCTCTGTTCAAGTTTGGATTTATGACTACGTTGTTGCCTGACATTTAGTGCCAACATAACCCACCCCATTGCCTCTCACCCAGGACTTTACTAAACTTGAATTCTATGGCCCACAGTGGGTGCCATCTGTTAAAATAATTTTTAAATTTATTTTTCCTTTCCAGCCCCAGCTCCTGGAATGATGGAGACTAATTAGCTATTATTAAATGCCTTGGCCATAAGCTTTGGCTCATTCTCTGACTAGCTCATAACTTACTTAGTCCATTTAAATGATTCTGTGTCTACCATTGGCTGGTTACCTCTCCTTCAGTCTCTGCCCGCTTCTCCTTCCTGTCTCCCTCATCATCTCAGCATCTTCCCGAGTTCATCTACCTGCTGGCTTATGTCCATCCTTCCGGTCCATATCTTCTCTCATGGCTCTCCCTAACTCTTTCATCTCTTACTATTTCCCAGAATCCTCTCTCTTCCTGCCAGTGTCCCACCTCCTACTTCCTGCCTCTGCTCATTGGCCATTGGCTTTTTAATTGACAGGTGATTTTTATAAGAGATTCTCTCTATAGAGGGGTCTGATGGAATCTCAAGTGTCCTTATATAGAACAAGGAAGCAGAAGAATGTGAGGCAGGGAGGCAGCAAAGGAAGCCTCCATCAGTCATGGTGGGCTTTGCAGATAGAGGGAGACACCCAGAGCTTGGAAGTACAGGTAGCCTCTGAACTCTGGAAAATGGGACAGAAGACAAATGGTCTTGGAGAGATTCCTTGCTGCAGCCCCTGGAGACCTGGGAACTGTCCATGGCTTCAAGCTTCTTTGTCTTCATTACAGAAGCCTCAGGAAACTGACAGCATGCCCTCAGAGGGCAAACATTGCTGGACACCATGCTCCAAGTGTTGGCTTATATACCCATCTCACAGGTGAGGAAACTGAGGCTTCCAGAAACACAGTATTACACAGAGAAGCTTATTCATGCCAGGACTCCAAACTCAGGTCCTGTCTGCTCAGTCACTGAGCTCAGACTTTAATCAGGGGTCCTAGGGCCAAACAGGGGCAAACACAGACCGGTGTGCCGTGTGCCCAGAGAGATCAGGCCCCAGGATAAAGACTTTTTCTCTCCCATAGCTTTTGGAGAAGTCAATACCTCAGGACACCAGGACAGAGGCAGTAAGACTCTGGAATGACTTGCAAAGTGTAACCATGTTCTAATGGGGAACACACCTTAGAAAGGAAAGGATTTCTGCTGGGCATGTCTTACACACCAATAATCCAGAACTTGGGCAAGGATCTGAGGTCCATCCTAAGCACAACAAGGGTGGTAGTGTGTGTGTGCAAGGGTGGTAGTGTGTGTGTGCAAGGGTGGTAGTGCGTGTGTGCAAGGGTGGTAGTGCATGTGTGCAAGGGTGGTAGTGTGTGTGTACAAGGGTGGTGAGTGTGTGTGTACAAGGGTGGTGAGTGTGTGTGTACAAGGGTGGTAGTGTGTGTGTGCAAGGGTGGTAGTGTGTGTGTACAAGGGTGGTGAGTGTGTGTGTGCAAGGGTGGTAGTGTGTGTGTGCAAGGGTGGTAGTGTGTGTGTGCAAGGGTGGTAAGTTGTGAGTGTATGCCATGGTGGTGTCATGTGTGCTTCTGTGTGTACAAAGGTTGTGAGTGTCAAGGGTGGTGTGTGAAGGTAGGTGTGTGTGAGTACATGCAGGGTAGTGAGTGTGTGTGTGTGTGTGCAAGGGTAGTGAGTGTATGTATGTGTGCAGTGGTGTGTTCAAGGATGGGGAGTTGTCGAGAGCTCTGCCCCACGCTTGGGGGCCAAAATGTCATGGACCACTCTATCAATGTTGGAACCCGCACTGCCAAAAGCCTTGGGGCCTAAACTGTAAGAGCCGGCACTGCCCCAGGCTGCTCCAGTCTGCAGGTCGGGGGTTCAGCAAGAGAGTGAGGACGGATGTGAGGAATGGAGACCAGACAGAGTGTGATTCAATCCCGTATATTCTTCAGTCTCTCTTCCTAGTCCAAGTCCCTAGTTCCTAATACCAAGTCTCAGGTCCTAATCCCAGTTCTAAGTTGCTAGTCTCTTTCCCAGTTACAAGTTCTGAGTACAAGTCTCAAGCCTCAAGTACTCTCTTCCGTCTGCCTCTCACCTTTTATATGTCTCACTTCTAAATCACACCTTTAAGTCATGCATTTAAGTCTCACACACCCAAGGGAAGATCCTGGGGATCTAAAACAAGATGTTATCAGAGTGTGCTCAGCTGTTGTAGGCTATTGTAATCAAGTCTCTTGTCAGGGTATATGGCTCAAGATGGCTGCAAGGATGATAGCCGCCTTCTGTCGGCTCCCCACAGGGATTGTATGTATGTGTGCAGTAGTTGTGTGTGCAAGGGTGGTGAGTGTGTATGTATGCAAGGGTGTTGAATACGTGCAAGGATGGTGTGTGCAAGGGTGTTGACTGTGTATATGTGTGCAGGGATGGTGAGTGAGTGTGTGTGTGTGTGTGTGTGTGTGTGTGTGTGTGTGTGTGTTAGTGGGGAAGATCTGTCCAGAGCAGGCACATGCCCAGAGCCAGAAAGTATGGTGATGACCACTGGGGCCTGAGGGAAGAGCTGAGGGTGACAACTGAGGATCATGGGATCTTGTGTTGGAAACACTGTAAAACTAGACAGGAATGGACGGATGGATGTGTGAATAATCAGATGCACATTAAAAACAGGAATACACTAAAAATGATAGGCTTGGAGGGTAGGTGCTCGCTCTGTTTTGTTTGTCTTGAGAGACTGAGTCTCATGTAGCACTGTGGGTCAGCCATCCTCCAACTCAGTAAGTAGCCAAGGATGGCCTTCAGCCCTGGATCTCAGTAAATAGCCAAGGATGGCCCTCAGCCCTGGATCTTCCTGCCTCCCTCTTCCAACTGCTGGGATTAGAAGCTTCTGCTGGTTTATGCCGGAATAGAGGCCAGGGCCTCCGGTTGAGCTCTCCCCCACCCTGCCCCCTTAAATGCAGAAACTTGTCCACAGTGAGAAAGTCATGTTACCTCCCCAAGCTCAGGCTCCCAGATGCTCCCCCCACTCCCTCCCACCTCTGCAGCTTCTCTAAGAGTTGTATCTGCAGATGTGTGAAGAGGGATCCTTGGGGGCACTAAAACTGAATAAAATCTGCATCTCCGACTGAGAGTTTACAGAGAACAACTGTGAAGTAGCCAAGACCTGCCCCACCCCAAGGCCCCTCATTCCTGCCGTCATGTCACCCTCCTGAGCCCCGTGGGGTACTCAGCACTCAGCACTTTCTCCCTAGAGGTAGGGCAGAAACTCTTTCTCCCCATCTTCTCATCTCTGGCTGATGAAAAAGTCTCTTAATTAAGTAAGTGTCCCTCGGCTGCAGGTTTAATTTGATAAGTATGAAACTGAAGCCTGCTAATGTGTCCATCCATCATCTGCAAGCTCGGTGCTTCTTTCAGCTGACACGCTACTTGGTTTTTTTTCTGAATCAATTTTTAGGCTGATAATGAATTGGGTCTTGTTCAGGAATAGCAGGGAAAGTGACAGCTTTGTAAGATGACACTGAGACAGGGCTTTTAGGGAACCTAAAAGAGAACATTAATGGGACACACCTCCCAGACCTAACTTACAGACCCCCAGGGTGCCCCCTCCCCAACTTCCTTCTTTGCAGCCCCCACTGATGGTCAGGCCCCATCTCCAAACATCCCACCAATTCCTCCTACTTCCTCAGGGCTCTGGCCAGCTCACCACTCCTACCTCCTGGTAGAACCCCTGGACCTGCCTCAATGTCTATTCACAAAGCAGGAGGGATTTTGCATAATTTGCCAATAACACAGTGAGAAGTCCTCTGTTTGGACCCAGGTAGCACCTGGCTCACAATGCGGCCTCCACACAGGCAGCCCTCAGGGCTTTACATGCTGTAATTCTCCAACTATGTCTTGCGGCTGTTATCCTGAAGGAATAGTTAGATCTATACAGGTAAGAGCCACCCAGACACATGGAGGCTATCCCCTAAGCTCCTCCGGTACCTTGTACACATTCCGTCTCTGCTTCTGTCTAGGGGCTCCAGATGGCTCAAGCTTGCTCTGGTCCAGCAAGCCTGTTTGGGCCTTGCTGACAACTCCACATGAAACTGGGAACCACACCAAATGCTTGCCTGAAGAGGCTGAGAGAAAGGTTCAGAATGTAGGCCTGCTGCAGCTGCTCTGACAAACCACAGACACCTGGAGGGCTCAACAATAGGAATACACCTTTCACCACTGTGGAGGTTGAAACCAAAAACCAAGATGGCAGCTCATCTGCTGCCTCTCAAGGAATGATGGTGTGCACTAGTACACAGGTGCAGAATGTGAGCCTTCAGGTCAGCATCCTGGGCCTGCCCAGCACGGAACTCAGTACAAAAGCACAGACTTTGAATGAGGCCTGGGATCAAGACCCAGCCTTGGTAAATACAGGAATAGAACACAGCTCCGGCCTGGGTGAGTCCTGACTAACACCATACTGTAGACTGTATGTAATTGGAGGACCTCTTCCTCAGTTGTAGGCGGAGTCACTGGCAATAGGTGTACCTGCACACACTAAACAACCAACTAAAAGCGTGAGCCTGCCGCTGGCTCACGGGGGGGGGGGGGGGGGGGGGGGGGAGGCGGGGGGGGGAGGGGCACCTGACACCTCCCTCAGCACAATCCACTCAAGCCTCACATCCTTGAGACACCAAACTCAGAGGTTAACAGCAGATCTTGCTGTTGGCTGCCATTCTGAAAACACAGTTATTTGTCAGGCATTGTCTGCAGTTTGCCCCCAAGTGCTATTTTGCTTGATTGCCGGTTAGGTGTGTGCCGTCACATTTAATTTGCACGGTGGCAGTGTACGCTGTTGACAGCCCCCCCCCCCCCGCCCCCCTCCGCAGTCTCTGGAATCTAGGAAAGCTAGGTGTTGACTGGGTAGAATGGAGGCAGACGGCTGCATGCACAAGGCTGGCACAGCCAACACTCCTGTCCCTTTAGAGGAGCCAACTGTACCCATGTACTTAGTGCTGAGCTGGGACTCAAGGCAGACACTCTTCTCGTTTCTTTCTTTTATTGAGGTAAAATGAACGGCGGTAATGAAGTACACAATTCTATAGGATCCTTTCCCTAACTTGGTCGAGCACCTACCCCCACTGTTTGGAAAATCAGTGCTGGGACACCAAACCCAGGACTTTGTGCATGGTTCAGGTAAGGACTCAACCAACTCGGGGGCATCCTGGGTCCAAAATGCTTTTCTCCGGGAGCGTTCTTTTGGACTGCTGCAGGGTGTAGATGGCTAACATGACCATTTCCGGTGAGGTCCTGGGTTGTTCACACCTCACTGCCCTTCTCTGATCGCCTGTTGTAGCCAGCAATCGATTACACCGTGAAGGGACGGGAGGACAGATGACCTGACCCATTTGCAAGCCGTAGAGTCCATCCTGTCCAGTAGGCCTTCCTGGTGAGGTGCCAACTCCATCTGCTCTACAAAGTGCATTTGGTGTTCTTCCTTCCAAGGGGACCAGTCCTTTGCTGTGCACAGTCAGTAGGTTGCCTCCTGCCTTGGCACAGGAGCATTCAGGATGAGATAATTTGACAGTGACTGCTGGGAGAATCCCTTCCCTGGGAAGACGTAAACAACATCTCCCCACTCCTCCTAAGGTCCTAAGAACAAGCCAAAGGAGAAACCCACCCAAGTGCACCCTGGGAACAAATGAGTAGTGTGGTACAACCATTTTAAACGTATCCCCAACTAGCTTAGAGATAAACGAGACTCAGGCTATGGTTATTTTACTTGACTTTGACAATTACTGGGGGTCACCCTTAATCTACTTTTCTAACTGCTGGCCTGGCTACCTCCCCAGCAGTGTACCCCAGATACTTGCTGTTTCTCCTGGCCATGTATTCAGGGTCCATCTCCCCTCAAGGCAGCCTCCTCCTCCTCTCTTTCTTCCTCCTTCTTCCTCCTGGTCTCTCCTCTCTCCTCTCCTCCGCCCCTGACTAGGCAACTCAAAACACACCTCCCTCTAATCCCTCCAGTGACTGGCTATAGTAGATTTTATTTAACCAACAGTTTTAAATCAAGGAACGAGGTTTGCACAACGGAAGCTCGTAAATGTGAGAAGTCCCTTGTAGGCCTAGACCTTCTGATACAGAATGTAGTGTTACAATACATAGCAACAGAGCAGACCTCAACAAATGAGTTTCCTGGGTTCACTTCCAGTGCACAGGATGGGGGTTGCTCACAGGACAGAGGGGACCCCAGAGTAGCTGTTGCAATGGGCAAGTCTCACTCAACATGATGATGGCTTCCTCGTCATCGTGCCTGGTAATGTTCCCCTCAGTAACTGTCCCCAGCCTATATCATGCCCTAAGACCAAGGCCACCTGTAGTTAGGGCAGAATTGGGTAGACATAGCTCCAGGAAATGGCTGGAATCTCAGGTGAGGGTCTAATGAGCCTCTCCTTCTTTGAGGCAACAGTCAACAGGTCCAGCCAGTCGCCTGCAAGCTGATCTGATGAAGATGGCCTCCTCATCAGATTACATTCTCCAACAATGCCCTTCAGGCGGTCTCCCACAGAGAGTGGCGCAGGAGGGTGGCTATCATGTCACTCAGAGTCCTTCAGACCTGGCCTGCTGGGCTGCATGTCACCATGAGTCTGCATGCGCTCAGTTTCTCTTCCTCTGGCCACAGAACAGACACTGTGGGTCAGACACACTCAGGAAACACACTTGCAGAATGGGCACAGTGTGTGCTCCGTGGTATTGAGGTGGGAGTCTGTGCGTCACTGAAGTCACTGGTACCCTGTTTGAACACACAGGTACACACACACACATACACGTGAACACACTCTGCTACATACCTAGCACTGCTCATAATCACCTGCCAAGACATGTATGGGGGATGCAGCTAGGGTACCCCAGAATGTTCTCACACTCACTCCAGGGCCAGGCCAGCACAGAATTGACACTCATGAGGTAGGACTGACGACTTTTGGCTGATGCTGGATTAGGACCCCTCCGTGGCTTCTTCTGGGACACTTGTGCACACAGGCCCCCTGCTGTGCTTCAGGCTTTTCACCCAAGGGTGTTGCCATCACAACTCATGGGATTGACATGTCACAGTACTGCAAACCAGGTGTCTTGAAGGACAGAAATGAAGTTTTTCCATAAAATTCCCAAAGCAGGGAGTTTGATGTCAATCCATGGGCAGATTTTTTCTGAGGACTCCCACATTGGCTTGTAAGTCCTTCTAGGATCTTCTCTGGGGTCTTTTTTTTGCTTCCTCCTCCCCCTTTTATTTAAGACAAGGTCTCACTCCATAAGTCCAACTTAGAATTCTCCTTTCTTACCCTGCAGAATGCTGGGGTTAAAGGTGTGAGCCACCATGCCCAGCCAAAACTGGTGCTTCTTTTTATTTTGGTTTTTTTTTTGTAATTTTTTTATATTATTTATTTAATGCACATATGTGTACACTATAGCTGTCTTCAGACACACCAGAAGAGGGCATCCGATCCCCATCACAGATGGTTGTGAGCCACCATGTGGTTGCTGGGAATTGAACTCAGGACCTCCGGAAGAACAGCCAGTGTTCTTAACCACTGAGCTATCTCTCTAGCCCCTTCTTTTTATTTGTAATTTATGGGGAGGGGAGAGTGTACCCATGCCATGGGGGCACACGTGTGGAGGTCATAGAGGTAAGTGGGTTCCGGAAATCGAACCCAGGCATTGGGCTTGAAGCAACCACCTCTCTGTCCCTTCAGGGCACACAGCAGCTCTGGATCCTACTCTAAAGACCTGGGATTAACTTGGTCACCCCTTTAAAGACTGTCTCCAATATGGTCACACTCTGGTCCTGGAAGTTTAGGCTTCATTGTATGCTATGGAAGGGTCATATCCAATCCAAGGCAGGTACTCATACAGAAAGCCACTCCCCAGCAGCAGGAGGATTAAAGCCCTGGTGTGCTGGGCTGCACTGGGCTGCACTAGGGGAGTCTGTGAATTAAACAGATTATGGGGAAGTGCTGCTCCAGGCCTCAGCTATAATTAGTGAAATTACAGTCAGGCTGAGAAGCTGCAGCTCCCCTGCCTCCTAAATTGAGCAGGACCCTGCTGACTCTAAGCAGGGAGGTCTGGGTTCACACTGTCAGCATGTGTGCTGAGGAGTGGGGACTCTGGCCCAGGTGCTCAGTGGTTGGCTAAGAATAAACTCAAGCTGAGGCCATGGGCACTCCTGGTGGGGGTGGGTCAGGCAGGTAAGGGAGCCAGGCAGAAGTCCCCTGCCTTGCTACAGCAGGAGCAGCCAGCCAGCTGGGGGACACAGCCACATGATGCCAACCTCCTGTGTTCAGGAATTTACCTTATCTTCCTCCTCTGCCCTCCCCCAGCCAAAAAGAAAAAAAAAATCAGAAGAGAAAAAAGGGAGCTGTGTGAAAGAGGAGGCAAAGACGGAAGAATGGAGAGAGAAAGGGGCCCTGACTCAGGGACACCAAGTATTTTCAGGGAACACAGTACACAATATGGTCCAGATCCAGGTGTCGGGGCTCACACCTGTGATCAACATTCTGGAGGCTGAGATAGGATTGCTATGAGTTTCGGGCCATCCTGGGCTACATGGTGAGGTCTAGGTCAGCCTGGGCAACAGAATAAGACCTTGCCTCAAACAAACACACACACAAATACACAAACCAAGTGTTTTTTTTGTTTTTGTTTTTTTTTTTGTTTGTTTGTTTGTTTTTAAAAAAAGGACAAGGTCCTGGACTGGAGGGGCTCATCTTCCACCTGGGGGGATCCACATTTCAGGAACTGCATGTCCCTCCCCCAAAGAAGACTTCGGAGCTAGGTGCTGTGCTGCACACTTATAAAACTAGCACTTAGGAAACAGAGGCAAGAGGTTCGGGAGTAGCATTAGCTATATAAGAAAGTTGGAGGCTAGCCTGGGGTACATGAAAACCATGTACTGGGGTGAGGGAAGACAACTACTGTGGGCTGTGCTGGGGGTTGGTGGGAGAAAATCACTCTCAGGGAGGTAGGAGAAGATTCCATGTAAAGATGGGAGGGACCCATGGGGCAGCCAAGGTAACTTGCAAGTCTGGAGTAGAGGGTCAGAGCAGCCAGGAGCTCAGTGAACAAGAAGTGGGAGCCGGGGCTTGGAAGGATGGCACCTACATCCAGCAGCGCAGAACCATGTGCAACTCCAGCTCCAAGGGGATCTGATGTCTCTGGGCCCTGTGGGTACACGCACACACACACACACACACAGAGAGAGAGAGAGAGAGAGAGAGAGAGAGAGAGAGAGAGAGAGAGAGAGAGAGAGATCTTGGGGAATGGGGGTTGTTTGTTTGAGACAAGGGCTTACTGTGTAGCCCTAGCTGTCCTGGAACTCACTATATAGACTGGGATCAGGCTGGTCTTGAACTCACAGAAATCCACTGTCTCTGCCTCCTGAGTGCTGGGATCAAAGGAGTATGTAGTGGGAGAACTAGAATGGCTCGGCTGGTGCTAGTTCTGGAGCCCCCGCCATGTTAGTGCTCTATGTCCCCGCTCTGACACAGCACCAGTTAGCCAGAAGCGTGACCTGGGACCCCTGGAAAGCTGTCACGAAGGCCAGCTCCGTGGACTCCATGGCTCCAAGCATGGCCCCTGGTTCAACTCCACCACCCTCATGATGCTCAACTAATCCCCAGACAACACCCTCCATGTTCATGGTCATCTGCAGAATGAAGACTCTTAATGCTTAAAGACTATCCAATGGATTTATATATGAGCAAATACTCAATACACAAGATGCCCACACAATCAGAATTGTAGAGCCAATATCTAACCTTGTGATAGGAATAGCTACCCGAGACTGCTAGATATATGGACATGGAATCAGTTGCTGCTGCAGGAAGCTGACGTCTGCTCCAGCCACAGGTGGGATTGTAGGCAGTGAGAGCCATGGCTCTCCTGGCCGCACAGCCATGCCAGTGTCAGTTTGAGGAGCCATGTATGCTGGTGCATGCCTTCAATCCCAGGACTTGGGAAGCAGAGGCAAGTGATCTCTGGGTTTTGGTCTAGCCTGGTCTACTCAGCAAGCTTGAAACAATTGTCTGGGAGCTCCTGCCTCCTCCCAAACTTAGAGATTATAAGCATGCATCACCGGGTCTGCTTTATATGGTGTTGGGGATCAAACCCAGGGCTTCCTGAATGCTAGGCAAGCGCTCGACCAACTGAGCCAGACTCCCCAGTCCTCATCATCCTGGGGCTCAATGGATCCAGGGTCCAAGCTGCACCCCTTCTCTTTCCTGTGGACAGGGCTGGATGAGGTACCCTGGCCTGGGTATGACAAAGGCTGTGGTGGACATGGTGGTAACTCAGCAGCTCAGGGCAGGTCTCCTATCCAAAGCCAGAGACAAAGGCTTCGAGATCTGAGGCAGCAGGTAGCACCTGCTACAGAAAACAGACTTGACCCCAAGAAGCAAACTATGGTTTGCCAAAAGTATCCCCAAGTTAGGGGTGTCCTAGCAGTGCCCCCTCCCATTCAAATCCACGAGGAGCCAGATGTGGGACACCAAGCCATGATGGAGACCAGACAATTGGGTCATTTAAGGCGCACTTTCAAAGCTCAGACATTTTCCAGCCACACAAAGAAAATGTGCACTTTGTAGATACAATGAGCGGATACCAGCCCTTCACCCCGTCTCCAGCCCACTCCTGATTTAGAACAGGCAGTAGAGATAAATAAGCCTAACTCAGGGCACAGACAAGAGAAAAATACGTTCGACAAGGAAGACAAGCACACCCAGGACGCAGTCTGCAGGCGTGCTTGGCCCTGGGTCCACAGAGCTCCCAGATGGCAAGGTAGGGATGTCGCAGACCCCAGCCTGAGGTACAAAGGGAGACTTAAAAGCAGTCTACTGGAATCAGGGAGCCTTGCCAGAGCTGCAGAGACCGGCAGGCGTCCCCTTGTCCCTTCTTCCGTCAGAGAAGCAGCTATCTTCCCAACAGACAACAGGCAGCTGGAGCTGCAGAGAAGACAGAAGCCTCAGTCCAGAAAGCTGTCCAAATGAGCTGGCTCCAGCTGCTGTCATAAAATGCCACAGCCTGGGGCTCAAACAGCAGACTAGATGCTCACAGTTCAGGAAGCTGGTGGGTCCAAGAGCAAGGTTCTCGATGAGGCTTCTTGGTTTGCAGATGGCCACTGAGGCGGGTGTGCACTGCATCTCTCTCTCTCTCTCTCTCTCTCTCTCTCTCTCTCTCTCTCTCCCTCCCTCCTTCCCCCCCCCCCCCCCCGTACATCCATGATGCATGTGTGGAGGTCAGAGGACAACCTGTAGCTGTTGTGTCTCTCCTGCTTCTCTGGAGTCCTGGGAATGAGGCTCATATCATCAGGCTTGCCAGCAAGTGCCTTTACACACTGAGCCATCTCATGCCCTCCCCCACCTGAGCCTTTACACTCAGCTGTCTCATGGGTTCCCCCACCTTTCTGTTTTGAGACATGATCTCTCACTGAACCGGGAGCTCACCAATTGGCAAGACCAGCTGGTCAGTGCATCTGTCTCTGACTGTCTCTGACTGTCTCTGATTGTCTCTGGCTGTCTCTGACTGTCTCTGACTGTCCCTGCTTCCCAGTGTTGGGATTACAGGTACACACCACCAACCAAGCCTGCCTTTGTATGTGGTTGCTGGGATGGAAACTCAGGTCTTCGTGCTTGCCCAGCAAAGCCTGTAGACTGAGCCCTCTCCTCTCCCCAGGCCCTGGAGTTGGATTTCTGCATATGAATTTAAAAGAGATAAAGTAAAGAGATAAAGTCTATGGTGGTATCCAAGGTTCCTTTTCTATTACACACACACACACACACGCACACACACACACACGCACATGCACATGCAGAACACAGAGACACGCATACACACGCACGCAGAACACAGACACACACACACACGCATGCACACGCAGAACACAGAGACACGCACACACACAGAACACAGACACAGACACACACAGACACACACAGACACACACACACACACACACACACACACACACACACACGCACGCACGCACGGGCGCGCGAACAAAGGAAGCTGCTGGGCCAAGAAGCCTCCCACAGAGGAATAGATTGACGCTGTTATTGGGCAGGGCTGGATCAATGGAGTGGCTTCTTCTGCAACTGAGCGCCTGCCAGTCGATAGCAACATTGTTGCTTTTCTCAGGCTGGCAAGTGGAGCAGAGCCATGTCCGCAGGCCTTTCTGCTCTGCCGTGAGCCTGAGCAGAACCCCTTAATTCCTCGACTTCTATGCTCTTCCCTTTGCACATACTCCAAAAGAAAACACCCGTATGGAAATACTAGCTTCACAAGAAAGGAAAGCTGGCTTTGGGTCTGAGAAGGGATGGAGGAAAGGGAGATACCATGCACTGTCTGCTATAATGGCTGGGCTCAATCCCACTGAGTAGGCAGTACAATCCCCAGTTGACAGAAGGGGAAACTGAGGGCTCAGGGCTGGGAAGCTTGCCCTAACCTGTCATCCTGTTCCAAAGCCATGTGCCTTTGATCATATTACATGCTCAGAGGTACTGGGGTCTTCCAGACTAAGAGGGGTTTCCTCAAGGGATAGGAACTTACAGACAAGTAATACAGATGTAATAGCAGGCTGACAACAGACACCTGACTAAAAATGGTCACTCTGAAGATGTCCACAGACAGATGAGATAACATGCCAAGACTTGCACTGGGGCTAGGTACAAAGGCTCAAAGTGTCTTTGTCTTGTTTTCTCGGTAAGCTTGGTACGCCGCCACGCTCAAAGTATCTTTGTTTTGTTTTTTGAGGCAGGTTTTCTCTATATAGCCCTGGTTTTCCTGGAACTCACTCTGTAGACCAGGCTGACCTCAAACTCAGAAATCCTCCTGCCTCTGCCTCCCGAGTAGGGGAAATCAGAGGCGTCCGATACCCAGCTTCAAAGAATCGTTTTTATTCTTGTCTTCTCTTGCTTGTTGTTTATTTGAAAAAAGGGTCTGGTGTAGCTCGGGCTAGCAGCAAAATCACTATGTAGCCAAAGATAACTTTGAACTTCTGGTCTCTTCTTTCCCACCTCCCAAGTGCTGGATCACAGGTGTGCAGCAATCACAGTTTCTGCAGTGTTACAACACAATCTCATGGGCTGGAGGAACCATCTTCAATCCCGTCCTAGTTAGGGTTTACTGTTGTGAACAGACACCATGACCAAAGCAAGTCTAATAAAGGACAACATTTAACTGGGGCTGCCTTACAAGTTCAGAGGTTCAGTCCATTATCATCATGGCGGGAGCATGGCAGCATCCAGGCAGGCATGGTGCAGACAGAGCTAAGAGTTCTCCATCTTCATCTGAAGGCTGTTAGTGGAAGACTGACTTCCAGGCAGCCAGGGTGAGGGTCTTAAGCCCACGCCCACAGTGACACACCTACTCCAACAGGGACACACCTTCTAACAGTGCCCCTCCCTGGGTCCAGCATATGCAAACCATCACAAGCCCTCAATCCAGTTTTGTTTCCATTTATTTATTTTTATTTTAGGTACATTTGTTATTTTGACTGCATGTATGTCTGTGTAAGAGTGTTAAATTCCCTGGAATTGGAATTCCAGACAGCTGTGAGCTGTCCTGTGGGTGCTGAGAATTGAACCTGGTTCCTCTAGAAGGGCAGCCAGTGCTCTTAACCCCTGAGCCACCTCTCCAGCCCCTTGTTTTGTTTTTTTCAAACAGAATCTCACTCTATAGTCCAGTCTGGCCCTGACCTCACAGCAACCTTCCTGCATTAGCCCCTCCCCCTCAATCCCTGAGGGGTGGGGATGACAGAGGTAGGTCACTCTACCCGACATAAAGTATGCTCTTGTGCAGGACCAGACAATGACCTGGTCCCTCTCACCCTCCACTTGTGCTCTGCCCCAGGGGCTGTCACTCTAGCCAGAACTCCAGTTTGTCTCGTCACTCACACAGAGGAGGCCCCGTCCCCACCCTTCACTTAAGGACGTGGCTGTCTGCCGGTGAGCAGGAAGGTGCACATTCCTTACTACAGATCTGGCCCAGCTGCCAGGATGGCAGAGGCGCACCCACCTTTAAGGCAGCGTCCCCATCTGCAAACTCACAGCCATTGGCAAAACACCTTGGCATGCTGGCATTTTATAGCTGGCATCTTCATATGTAGGCCACTGCCTGCTGCTACAGGAACCCGTAATTTGTGGATTTCAACAGGATGCTCCATCAGAGGCAAAAGCAAGTGTTTGTAAAATGTACAAGTCAAGAAAATTAATGGGCCATTAAAGGGGGCTCTCCCTTCCAGAGAGCCAAAAGGAGAGTGCGCCTGATGTATAAATCTATAAGAGTTCACTGCTCCGACAAAAAACAAAGTACACATACGTGCCTGCATAGGCGGAGGCAGCAGGCAGCCTCCGGGAGGACCTAAGTGCCCCGCCCCCTTGGTGTGGACTGGACTTAAAGATTTGCTTCTGACAGTAAACTATAGATGTGGACAGTTACCACCTGCACAATTATTATATATTATTATTGTATGCTACAATTCCTTCATCTAAGGTGTTGGTTTGGTTGAATTGGGTAGTGTGTAGTTCGTTTGGCTCTATCTATCTATCTATCTATCTATCTATCTATCTATCTATCCTTATCATCTATCTATCTATCTATCTATCTATCTATCTATCTATCTATCTATCTATTTTTTACATTTATTTAATGTGCACATGTACCTGTGTCACCACATGACTGTGGAGGTCAGAGGAGGACAACTTGTAGGAGTCAGTACATTTCTTCTTCTAGCCTATGATGCATCCCCAGGAATTGAATTTGGGTCTTCAGGCTTGTCAGCAAGCAGCCCTACCCACTAAGTTATCCTGCATCCAGCTCATTTTCAAAAAGCTGTGTTGAACTGTGTAGGCTAGGATGGCCTTCCTGCCTCTATCGAAGCAGTGCTGGGATTGCAGGTATGTACCACTGTGTCTGAATCTATTGTTTCTAAGCCAAGCTTTTAAGAATCATGGTTTGCTTTCTTTACTTTTTTTTTTCCAGACAGGTTCCCAAATTTTCTAATCCTCCTGCCTCCCCCTTAGAGTGCTGGGGTTCCTGTGTGCTAGGCAAGCATGCACTCACTAAACTATATCCAAGCCCCTTTCGGAATCACTTTAGCAGAGAATGGGGGTGCACGCCTTTAATCCCAGTAGAGGCAAGTAGATATCTCTGAGTTCCCAGCCAGCCAGGGCTATGGTGAGACCCTGTCAAAAGTAAAACAAAATATATCACTAATCATTTAATTTGAAAGTCTTAACTACATGCAAAGAATCGATTCACAAGAGACTCCACAAGACACTGTCTCATTAAACTCAGCTCCCAGACAGATTACCCAGCATGCAGCCTGATTTCTCTTGGTCTCAGGGCACAGGTGTCAACAGGGGCACTTGGCCACATTTGCTCTTCCCCAGGTGGAAAGTGGTTACTACAGGCTCTAAGAACCAACCCCTCCCTCGGGCGAGGTCTCACCTGGTCCCCTCTCTGCAGGATACAGATGAATATTTATTTCCCTGAAAGTGCTTCTTTAAAAGGAAGGAGTGACCTCTGATACAGCTTGAGTCCTAGAAACATGACTAAACGCACCAAGAAGGTCTCAATGCTGGTAAATTAGGGACCTACTATGGTGCCTTTCTCTATGAAAGAAAGAAAATTAAGGAAACTGAGGTCAGCCACCATACTAAACACAGTTAGTCTTTCTTTGGCAAGACTGAGATGAAGAAGCCGGCAGCTGACGTCTCATTTGGTTCCTGCATAAAAACAGCGGTGGGTGGAGCCTGGACCTGGAACACTTCTCCCTCATCACAGACAGGACAGCCACCGGACAATTAAAGGGGCTTGCTCTGTAGACCAGGCTGGCCTGGGACTTGCAGAGACCCTCTTGCCTCTGCTTCCTAAGGACTGAGATTCAAAGCATGTACCACCATACCCAGCTTAGCACTGCCATTTGACAGATCCCTAGCCTACAAAGAAGAGATTACTGTATGTTTTAAGAATGGGGAGGGGTCGGTGTAACAAGGCCATAGCCCAGCGTAGGAAAAGCAGCAGCACCTTAGGCAGAGGCTACCAGTGACACCATCACTTACTTTATCTTGAAGCTCAGAGACAGCTTTGAAGTTGGCTTGACCTGAGATAGTAAGAATAAAAGTAGCAGGGCTGGAGAAACAGCTCAGCCATTAGGAGCACTGGGAATTCCTCTAGAGGACCCAGGTTCACACGGCAACTTACATCTGTCAGTAACTCTGGGGATCCCTGGCACCAGGCACACACGTGGCACACATGCATATGCATGCAGGCAAAATACCCACACACATAAAATAAAATAAATCTTAAAAAAAAAAAAAATAAGAAGAAAAAGAAGGGCATCCACCAGGAATGTAGCTGAGGTGGGAGACTGCTTCTGTAACACACAGTACTACATACACAGAATATGGTGGCACACGCTGTAATTCCAGTCCTCTGAAGAGAATGCAGTGGGATCAGATGTTCAAGGTCATCCTTGTCTTCCTAGCAGGTTCAAGGGCAGCCTGGGCTACAGTGACGCCCATCATTGAAAAGGAAAACCTGGCAGTGTAGTTTGGACTTTATGCTCAGAGATAGGAGACCAAGAACTCTGGGAGGGAAAACTTGGAGTTTTTGTCCAAATCAAGAAGGTACAAGAGAGTATGGATCCAGGATCACCTTTGGGGGAGGGGGACCCCCTTGTCTAGGCACCAGCAAAGGGGCTGCAGGCTCTCCTGGCAATTCAGACCAGCATCCTTGCTCCTCATTGCCTTTATGGTGGGTACCACGTCCAGAGGGGTTGGTCCAACTCTGGCCTAATGGCAGCTCCCTCATCTGTAGCAGAAAAGCACAACAAACACCCCCAGGGGGTGCACACAAAGAATAACACATGCCCCAGATCTGCCACAGCAGGGCCCAGACAGGCCAGAGCCTGGAGCAAGGCTGGGACAGAAAACGAATCTCCTGGGACCTTTCTGAAGACAGGAGCCTTACTCCTGGGATAAAAGGGAAAGAAAATTTAAAGGTGATGCGCTCTGGCTTCTCTGTGGGTAGAACTTTCTAAACCGTTCTGAAGCTGGCTTCCCGCATGATGGACATCACGGCTCCTGTGGCTTCCTGAAATGAAGCCATTCAAAGCCCTGGAAGGAAGGCTCCCCTTGCTTCCCCAACCCTAGCCTTGGAGCCTGCCTTGTACCCCCACCAAGGAAAGGTACATGCATTTGTAACTAGACTCCATGGTAGCTGTTTGGTCTCCATGAAGTTGTAAATAATTCAGGAGAAATGCTCTCTACAGTTTTAATTAATCCACATAGAATTCCAGCAGCAGATATGCACACTCTCTCCAGCCTGGCCTCTGCAGGTATGAGCACCTCGTTAACCAGAGTCTCCAGCCGGGTGCGAACTGCCTGCTAATGGAGATTTCAGCATCTAAAAAAAGATGAGGCCTGGACTGAGCAAGCAGACCAGGGCTGAGAAAGGCTCAGACTGAGGCCCTGCCCCACCTCCCCTCCTCAGAGCAGAACATGGAGAAAAGGATTATCCTGCTTGCCTGCAAGGTGAAAGATGGTACCACTCACCATGTACCAGAAAGAGCAACACTGGCTGCTCTTCCAGAGGGCCCAGGTTCAATTCCCAGCAACCACACTGAGGCCCACTACTATCTGAAACACCAGATGGATCCCTCTTCTGGCCTCTGTGGGCACCAGGCATGCACATGGTGCACAGACAGACGGACATGCAGGCCCACATTCATAGTAAAATTTAAAAAAATCAGCCACACAAACAGGTACCTGAGGCCTGGATCCTGGGTAGTGAGGAAGAAATGGCTACCCCAATCCTGCAACTAAGCCCCAGTGGATGCTCTGTCCTTGCAACCTTCCCTTGGTCTCCTCAAAGTACAGCAAGGGACTCAGAGAAGGGGAACCCGCCTCAGTTACCACACTGCCCAGATGAGATACTCGTGCGCTCCAGCTGGGAAAGACTGCTCATCACGCAGAAGTCAGTAAGGGATAGCCAGAATAGCGCTCTACAGCACCTGAATGGCCAGGCCATCCCTATGAAGACATGCTCAAAGACCAGTGGCCCACAGTATAGGGGGAGCCTCAGGCTAGAGCATCAAAGGAGGATCTTGCTCGCCTGGCCAGTTCTAGAGCTAAGGAAGATGGTTGGATGGGGTTCTAGGAAGAGTCTGCTTTAGGGGCTTATAAAGTGAGCAGGTGCTGGAGGGGGAGAGTATAGGTGTGTGGGAGGGCTGCGGCCAAGAGAAGACAGTCACCCCGTGTTTTAGAGATATCTGTCCCTGGTGGCAGAGGCCTAGATTACCACCTACTCTGGAGGCTGAGACAGGAGGATTGAGTCCAGTGTCAGCCTAGGCAACTTTATCTCAAAATTTAAAACCAAGCAAAGGGTCCAGTAGACGGCTCCGCAGGTCAGGGTGCTTGTCAAGCCTGATGATCTGAGTTTGTCCCACCTAAGGTTATCCTCTTTGCTCCCAGATGTGCACAGCACACCCATCACACACGTGCTAACAACCAGATGTGCACCATGGCACGACACACCCGTCACACACATGCTAACAATAGATTGCTTGCCTAATATATGTGAAGTCTTGTGTCCCATCTCCAGTAACACACACACAGACACACATCTACAGATAGACACAGACAGATACACACACACACACCCCTACAGAGAGACACATACACAGAGAGACAGTCAGACAGACATACACTCCTACAGAGAGACACATACATAGAGAGACAAACATACATATACACCTACAGAGAGACGCATACACAGAGAGACAGACAGACAGACACACTCCTACAGAGAGACACATACATAGAGACAGACACACATACACACCTACAGAGAGACACAGTCAGACACACACTCCTACAGAAAGACACATACACAGAGAGACAGATACATATACACACCTACAGAGATACAGACACACACACCTATAGAGAGACACATACATACATGCATACATACATACTAATAGACAGATAGACACACATACACACAAACACACACACACAAAGGACAAAGGGGCCCAGAGGGGATACAGCTAAGAAACTCAAGCTGCACCCCAGTACATACCTGCCTTCCCCTGTACTATATCAATAAGAACACCCCCCCCCCATAAAAAAAAACAACCCATGTCCACATTGCAGATCTTGTGAATGAGAGCTCATTTGCAGAAAGGTTACTTGGCACACATAAGTCTGATCAAGCCGGCCTGACTCTTCCACTCGTGGCTGATGACGAATGTCAGGAGAGGGGTCTCTGGCCAGTCAAAGGCTGCTGAACCCAGGACTGTGAGGGAGGGCCACGTGTACTGGCCGCTCAGGGTGCAGGGATCATGGGAAGAGACGGTAAATTAGATGGAGGGAGGAGGAGGAGAGGCTGAGTCAGGCAAGAACGAGAAAAGGGTGAGTTGGCCCATACCCTCTCGAGTGTCTCTGTGATGCCTGCAGTCCAGTGGCATTCAGCACAGCTGTAATGTTTTGTTGCAGAGAAATCTTGAAAATTGAGTATTTTCTTCACATCTACAAAACTAATATCTACGAACAGTAAGAATCCACTATATCCAAGCAGTGCAAACAACACAGAGGTTTGGACCTGGCTTGACAGCAGTCCTGGGTCCCCTCAGAGAAGCCTGGCTTCCTGTCCCTCTCCATTTACTGCCCCTTGTATGCAAATTCACTTTTCTTTACCCTAGATGTTACTGGGGCAGAGTGGAAGTTGAGGTCATGAAAACAGAGATGCACCTGCCCCAGGAAGGCCTTGAAGTGAGTGTCCTGAACTCCCCCCACCATTTCCTTCCCCTCTGCCTCATTCTGACACCTAGGTCCACACCTCAGGGAAGCAAGGCTCCACCTCCCTTTCCCCACCTCAGAGCTCCATCTATATCACCAGCAAGAGCTTGCACCTGCAGACGCAGGAGATGAACCAGATTACTCCGCCCTGTTGCTTGGTTGCACTGTAGATCTAAGGATGGGGTGGGTGCAGATGCAGAGGTTTGGACCAGCAGACACCCCCTCCCACTGTTCCTGCCTTGAGCCCAGCTCTCTTCATGACTCTCCTGGGACCCAGGATGTACAGCACTTCCATCTGGGTGGACACTGGTCAGTGGGACCCTCCGCTCAGGAGGCGAGATGAAGTGTCCACTCACTGAGCACAGCTTCCTCTGTGCCCATGTCTTTGGTGCCCCATGATGGTCGGAGTTCCCTGAAGTGAGGGGCAGAAGGACTCTGTCACCAAGACATCTCTCCCAGACTCTAACTTGATGAAAGTGAGCCCCAGGACTGTTAAGAACTCTCATCCACAATGACACCCGAGGAGCGACAGGTTGTAACGTGAACCAGAGTTTATCTGTCCCCAAGTCCCCATTCCAACCACAGGGGAGAGGATCATTGTGTCTGCAGTTCTGAGTGGGTGCTCACTTTTCTTCTGGGTAAGGGCCGAAACCCCGGCTCCCAACAGCAGCAGCAGCATCTCTCTCTCTCTCCTCTCTCTCTCTCTCTCTCTCTCTCTCTCTCTCTCTCTCACACACACACACACACACACACACACCACAGGAAAGTAAGGGGATTTTGGATTTTGGGGGAGGATGTGGTTCAGTAAGTATTTTGTTACACTGTGCACACATATGAAACTGTCAAAGAATATCTTTTGTGTTGAGGAAGGGTCTCACTGCATTCATGGAAGACTTGAAATTTGCTATGCAGACCAGGCCAACCTTGAACTCACAGATCTGTCATCCTTTGTCTCCCAAGTACTGGAATTAAAGTTGTGTGCCAACATGCCCGACAACAACAAATAACAACTATCCACTTGCCTTTAGACTGTGGGTGTGGCTTAGTGGCAGAGTGCTTGTTCAACCACTCAGTGGCCCTGGTTCAACCACTACCTACATAAAACCAAAGTCCAGCCCACACAGAGATGGGAGAGACAGCGTCTCAGAGGGAGAAAAAAAAAACCCTCAGACTTTGGAAGAACTGAGCTGCAGTAAACTTGATGCCCACCTGGGCCCTAGCCAGCCTGAGGCAGGTGCTCAGTTTGTTACAGAAGTAGGTAGATCTGAGTAACCACCCCTCTGCTGCACCTCCCACCCTGTGCTCCAAGGGGAACAGAAACTTCAAAAGCAGACAGCCGGCAAGCGATCCAACTCACCTGCAGAGCCTCGAGTTCCTTAGCAGCCTGCTGAGGCCAGCCAAGGTCTCCTGTATTACCTTTCAGAGGATCAGTCACCTTCCTCTTCTCCCCACCTCACCCGGTCCCCTCCTCTCCTGGGCCCCTCCGCCCCCCACCCAAACTCCAGTGCCACTGGAGAGGCACTGAGGGCAGTAGGTTCCCTGTACACGAAGATGGAGGAGTTCAGGGTGAAGGAGCCTAAGTCTTCAATTGTGTCTGAGCAGAGTCAAAGGTTGCCAGGAATCCCCCAGAACGCTGCACCCCACTCCCCCTCCACACAACACACACACACACAGGGTTTCAGGACAATCCCCACTGAGCCATTTCACTAGCTTTTCTTTCAGAAAGTCAACAAATAAACTCAGAGATTCATGTCAGAACGACAGAACACATAGGACAGCCACACCTTGGAGACCTAAGCGTGGGAAACTGAAGTACACCAGAGGTTTTCCTCAAACCAAGGTTTATATCTGTATTTACTATGCAGGCTCCACACTTCTTGCATCCCAGGCCTGGAGTTCAGTCTCAGCCTGGGTCCATACCTTAAAAAAAAAAAAAAAAAAAAAAAAAAATCTCGAGTCGGTTGCCCTCTGCTGGGCATGGAAGGTTATGCACCCAGCCTCTGTACCAAGAACTGGTTTCTGCACTCTGTGAGGATTCAAGAGCTGGACAGCCCTGGCTGAGACTCCCCTCCCCCCCCCCCCCCCCCCCCCCCCCCCCCCCCCCCCCGACATTTAAAATAAATTGGATATGAGTTGGAGTCTATAGCCCAGGCTGGCCTCAAATTGGCTGCATAGCCAAGGTTGACCTTGGATTCCTGATCGTCCTGCTTCTGACTCCTAAGTGAAGGACTAGAATTATGTGCCACAATGCCCAATTTTATTTTATTTTTATTTTTAATTTTTATAGCACTGGGGATTGGAACCCGGGATCTGAGCCTATTAGGCAAGCACTCTGCAGCCCGGATTCGAGACTATCTTGGGTATCTAGATCCATCGACTTGCAGGGTCAGTCCAGAAAAAAGGGGTCTCAAAGTGCATGGAGACCTTACAGGACAGGCATGCCCACCACATTTCAGAGTACAAGACAGGGGGCATCTTGGTCATCCTAGTTCTGGTCTGACAGGAACAGCTCTTTTCTTTCTTTTGCAGTTTTATTTATGGGCTGGAGAGATAGCTCAGCACCTGAGAGGACTGATTTGCTCCTCCAGAGGACCAGGGTTCAATTCCCAGCATCCGTGGTCACTCAGAGTTATCTGTTATTCCAGTTCCAGGGTAGCTGATAACCTCTTCTGTTCCCGGTAGGCATCAGGTATGCATGTGGTGCACAGAACTAAAACACACATAAAATAAAATTTTAAATATGGGCTTGTTGAGAGATGGCTCAGTGGTTAAGAGCACTTGACTGCTTTCCAGAGGTCATAAGTTCAATTCCCAGCATCCTCATGGTGGCTCATATCTGTAATAAGATCTGATTGCTTTTTCTGGTGTACACAAAGACAGATCACTCATATAAATGAAATGCATGCATGAATAAATCTAAAAAATTAAATATTATTGGGTATCTGTACCGTGGCGTGTGTGAAGGCCAAATGTGTATATTGTTTGTTCTCCATCTGTGTGTGAGTTCAGGAAGCCGGACCCAGGCTGCCGGGCTTGTGCGGCAGCACCTTTATCCTCTGAGCCAGCAATCTGGCTCATGGGCAATGTTTGCCACGGGTTTGTTTGTTTGTTTGTTTGTTTTGTTTTGTTTTTGAGACAGGGTTTCTCTGTGTAGCCCTGGCTGTCCTGGAACTCACTTTGTAGATCAGGTTGGCCTTGAACTCAAGAAATTCTGCCTGCTTCTGCCTCCCAAGTGCTGAGATTAAAGGCGTGCGCCACCACTGCCCGGCATTGCCATGGGTTTTAAGAAGACTTCCTTCATCTAGGCATCGGTGGTATATGTCTTTAATCCAGTACTTGGGAGGCAGAGGCAGGTGGCTCTCTCTGAGTTCCAGGCCAGCTTGGTTTGTTTACATGTGAATTTAAAGCCAGTCAGAGCTACATAATGAGACCTCGTCTTTAAAAGGAACCCATATGCACACAGAGGCACTGTATGAATCTGTGACTGCTGTATCAAACTACCACAAAACTCCTAAAAGCTTGAAACAACATAAAATGGTTAGGTGGGGTATAACCTGTCTTCATCCCAGCACCGAGGAGATTGAGGCAGGAGGGTTGCTGAGAGTCAAGGCTGTACTGAACTACACAGAGCTCCAGGCCAGCCAGGGTTACTGAGAAAATTATCTTGTCTAAAAAATTATATACCTTCTTACATGTGTATGGTTCAGACACCAGGGTAGGCTTCTCTGTGCTAACACCGAGGCAGCGGACTGTGCCTCTAGAGGCTCAGGGGCTCTGCTTCCTTGACTTCTACGGGCCACCTGCACGCATTTGTTCATGGAGCCTTCATCTTCAAAGCTGGAAGGTCCTCTCTTTCAGTCCTCAGTCACGTCTCTGTCTTCTCTACCCGTCTCTGATCTTTGCCACCAATGTCAAATTTCCTCTCTTTCTGACCCACTTTCTCCCTTTCATAAAGACAGTAGGAGGGCTGGGCTGGAGCTGTGTAGGCAGAGGGGTTTCCTAGCATCCACGAAGCACTGGGTTTATCCCCAGCACTGCCTAAAACCAGGCACGGCGGAATATGCCTATAATTCCAGCACTAGGGAGGTGGAGGCAGGAGGCTCAGAAGCTCAGTGAACTCCAAGAGTACAAAAACAATTCAAGGCCAGCCTGGTTACCTGAGACCCTGACTCAAAAACAAAGAAAGAAAGAAAGAAAGAAAGAAAGAAAGAAAGAAAGAAAGAAAGAAAGAAATGT
The DNA here is from genome assembly GCF_011762505.2 of Arvicanthis niloticus. NCBI lineage: Eukaryota > Metazoa > Chordata > Mammalia > Rodentia > Muridae > Arvicanthis > Arvicanthis niloticus. Next base: position 5,569,680 of record NC_047663.1, read on the forward strand.
GGTGGTGTATCCCTTTAATCTAAGCACTCAGTAGCAGAGTTCAAGGCCAGTCTGGTCTACAAAGCAAGTTCCAGGCTAGACAGAGACACAGAGTAAGACCCTGTTCAAAAATAAATAACCAGGCAGTAGCGGCGCACGCCTTTAATCCCAGCACTTGGGAGGCAGAGGCAGGCAGATTTCTGAGTTCAAGGCCAGCCTGGTCTACAGAGTGAGTTCCAGGACAGCCAGGGCTACACAGAGAAACCCTGTCTTGAAGAGAAAAAACAAACAAACAAACAAACAAACAAACAAGCAAATAAATAGGGCTGGAGAGGTGGCTCAGCAGTTAAGAACACTTGTTGCTCTTGCAGAGGACTGGGATTCATTCCCCAGCACCCACATGGTGGCTCATAACTATCCATAACTCCAGTCCAGGGGATCCAATGCCCTCTTCTGACCCATGTGGGCAATGAACGAACATGGTGCACCTTCATACTCATACCCGTAAACTAAGTGTACCTAATAAAAATAAAATTTCAAGTCAGGGGGTGGTGCCACACACCTTTAATCCCAGCACTTGGGAGGCAGAGGCAGGTGGGAAATGTGGTGGTGTATCCCTTTAATCTAAGCACTCGGGAGGAGAGTTCAAGGCCAGTCTGGTCCACACAGCAAATTCCAGACAGCCAGGACCACAGAGAGGAAACCTGTCTTGAAAAAACACAAACAAAGAAATTTCAGAAAGATTATTTTTTTCAAAATAAGTAAAACATAAAATAAATGTATTATTTGTATGTTTCCATTTGTATGTATGTATCCAAAAAATGTGGTCGAGAGACAGAAAAGGGGTTTATTAAAAACAAGGTGGATGACACTTATGTAACACCCAGGGTTAACCTTTGACCTAGATCTACATACACAAACACACTGGTACACATGTGCACGTGCGCTCTCTCTCTCTCTCTCTCTCTCACACACACACACACACACACAGAAAAGACACAACAACAACAACAACCAGCTAACCAACTCACTAACCAAAGAAACTGAACGGCCCACAACCCCAAGACAATCCTACAAGCTAACGGATGAGCCAAATGCTCTCTAAGTGAAAGGTCAGCCAGAGCCACAAGGACAGCCTTCGCTAAACGCACTCTGACCCCAAACAAACTGCCCCCCCAAGCGTGCACACCCGAGCCCAGTACAGCCCTAGTACAAACTCTGCACGGGAGCAGGCCCAGGCCTGACACAGTGTGCACGCACAGTGTGAACCGCCATGATAACAGAGACCCTGTGAATGTCTCCTGACACCCCACGTTTGACAGTTAATTTGTCAAGCTGACTGAATCAGTAAATGCCCCAGGCCTGTATTTACTTAGCGAGACAGGACTGTGGGTGTCTCAGTGAAAACACTTCCAGAGAAGACAAACTGAGTGTGGGCAGGGTGGTCCCAAGGGTGGGGGAGGGGAGAAAGCCAGAGTGGACAAATGGTCTTCACTGCCTCCTGACCCCCATCCACCGGCTGTAAGCAAGCACATGCACGCCTGAGAGCGCCTCCCAAAGGCCAAGCTAAACCTAAAACCGTGAGCCAAAATGTACCCTTGTTCCCTTGAGTTGCTTTTGAGTTATTTGTTCACAGAAATGAGAACCAAGAGAAAACACACACACACACACACACACACACACACACACACACCTGTTTTGACTCCACATGCTCCCATTCTCCCACTCCATCTAAAATAAGTCACTGAGACTTGGCTTTCAGCTGGTGTGACAAGTGTCCCAGCAGAGCTCGTTCAAATGCAAAACCCTGAGAACTAATCCAATAAAAAAGAAAAAGGCAATCAATCCGCCCGCCCGAGAGTGTAAACAAAAAAGACTGAAGGATGAGGGGAGCTGATTTTCAGGAGGAAATTTCAGGATTTCAGGAGGAAAAGGGACCTTTGAATAGAGACGAAGTAGAAACTAAGGGAGAGGCACAGGTGAACCTCTAATACCTTCTAGCTCCCAATCAGTGCTTGAAATTCTCTGGCTTGGTTCACACAGAACTGGGCAGAACTGGTTCTGACAGGAACATCAGACCTTCCAGACCTAAAACTAGCTCAGAAAAACCAAGGAAGCCAGGCAGGCGCCACCACCTCATGCACAGGGAGGTGTACGCAACGACCTGCAGCAGAGCCGAAGAGAAAGCCAAGTGGGGCCAGCCGCCAGGACTCCACACACTTCCTACCATTGAATGAGCTGGGACGTGTGTGTGTGGGAGGCTGGACAGATGGCTCAGTGGTTAAGAGAACTCGATGCTCTTCCAAAGTACCTGGGTTCAATGCCCAGCTCCTATGTGAGGAGCCCAACTCCAGAGGGTCTGATCCGGACCTCGCCAGGTACTTGATCACACATGCAGACATGCACACACACCAACTATAACTAAACAATAAACTGTAGGGGCCAGTGTGATGGCTCCATAGATAAAGGTGTCTGCTGCCAAGTTAGGGGACCTAGGGACCCATAGAGCAGAGCAGGAGAGACCAAGTCCTACAGGCTGACCTTTGACCTCTAGACATACACTGTGGCACGTGCCTTCCACCACATACGTAAGTAAATTATTTAGTATTACTGGCTAGAGGTAGTGTTCAGTGGTACAGTATTTTTTTAAAGCATGCCTCAGGTCTTGGATTTCACCTCCAGTGTTAACAGCAATAATATGAATAACAAAATGTTATTTATAAGAGAGATTTTTTTTTTGTTTTGTGTTTTGTTTTTTCTTGTGGTTTTTTTTTTTTTTGGTTTGTTTTTTGTTTTTGTTTTTTTTTTTGTTTTTTTTTTTTTGTTTTTTTTGTTTTTTTTTTTTTTTGAGACAGGGTTTTTCTGTGTAGCCCTGGCTGTCCTGGAACTCACTCTGTAGACCAGGCTGCGTTCAAACTCAGAAATCCGCCTGCCTCTGCCTCCCAAGTGCTGGGATTAAAGGCGTGCACCACCACCGCCCAGCCAAGAGAGATGTTTTAATGTTTCTTTTTTGTTTTGTTTTCCAGACAGGTTTCTCTGTATAGCCCTGTATATCCATTGGAACTTGCTCTGTAGACCAGGCTGGCCTCAAACCCAGAATTCTTCCTGCCTCTGCCTCCTGAGCACTGGGATTAAAGGTAAGCGCCGTCATTAAAGCCTGAGGCACTTTTTAAATACACCAGTGGAAATATGAAGTGTGTGGGTTAATGCAAATCCGAGAAATCTCTGTGACAGGCCTCAGGAGCTACTGAGCTCTGGTTAATGGGAGACAGGCTTCTGTGCATGCCACAGGATTTACTTAACTGTCATGGTCATGAAGACATTGGCTGACATACAGAGGATAAGAAAATGGTTGTTAAGAGGGCTAAAGGTGGCCCAGGATAATTAGGCTCTGGACCTGCAACACTCCAACTCTCCACAGGCACAAAGATTCTCATTGGTTAATCAGCCATGTTCAACGAAGCTGTAAAACTGCCATCCCCAGCAGCAGAAGCAGCTCCTTGTGCCTGGACTGGGAAAGCCGACATTAGCTTATGCAGAACACACACCTGCCTTCCTTCTGGGTGCCTGGCAAGTGGCCAGGAGCTAGGCTGAGGCTGTGTGTGTCATCAGATTCCAGTGAAACCCTTCCATATAAGGTCTGGCCCAGTGTCATTCCCTGCAGGCACACAGCAGAGGTTGCCGTGTGGCCCAGAGGTGGAGTCCACATATATGGACCCACTCACACCACCTCTCTGGACTCTGCGTCCTGGTCCTTGCAATGGCTGTAGATACCTGACGCTGGAATAAGCTTTAGCCGTGAGTATGACCACATGCAGTCATGTGCATCTTCCATGGTCAGCGATGATCCTTGGGTCTCCTAGGACACAAGCCGCTATAGAGGGCTATCCTTGGTCATCACCCTCTTCCAGGCAGCCATGACACCCAAAAGCTGGGCTTGTTGACTGCTGCCATTCTCTCATGGGAGAGGGTGAGGAGGGTCACTGGAGCCTAGCTGATTCCACACACTTCCCCGTTCCTTCCAGACAGCTACACGCACCTCTGCTCTGACTGCACAGGGCCTCCTGATCTCGGGAGCAGCTTCAGTGTATGCGTGGAAGAGTTACTGAAGTCTTCGCTGGGAGACGTTTGGATGGAGCAGCCCCCTTCGAGCCAGCCCTCACCTACAAGTGAACCTATCCTGCAGTGAACTGGTGGCTCACAACCATCTGTAGTGGGATCTGATGCCCTCTTCTGGTGTGTCTGAAGACAGCTGTAGTACTCTGGTAAATAAAATAAGTAAATAAATCTTAAAAAACAAGAAAAAAAGCTGCCTTGGTATCTCTTCACAACAAGAGGAAAGTAACTCAGACACTGCACCCATTATTGGACAGTCTTCAACTGCCTGTAACTGCACTTCACAGGGATCCAATCCCTGTTCTGACTTCCATGAGTTCTGCAGGCAGGCAAACATACAACACATATACAGACAAGCCGGCACACACACACACACACACACACACCATACACATAGCAAGTTGGTAAACTTGAGCCAGACGTCTGTGGCTTGGAGGAGTACTTGGAGGCCAACCAGCAGTACACAGAAGACCTGATCTTGATGCTTAATTAATTTACTATCTCAATTGTAAGAGTGTCAGTCCTCATGGGAGACAGTCTGCAAGACTTGAGCATTCTCCCAGAGACAATGGCTGCACAAACCCCACTAGAGGATGGAGTTTCCTTTATCATAACGGTCAGGACAACCACAGCAGAAGCCCTCCCAGTAAATAAATACTCTTTCCTTCTCTAAATACACTTTTATTCATTAACAAATGACACAGTCTTTACCTCATGACACATAACTGGCAACCCCTTGCTGAAAGTGACAAGGTAAGACTTGTCTAACAAAGCATTTAAAGAGAAGTTGAGGTCTCAGCCAAGCAGTGTGTGGCAGCATATTCTGACCACCCCAGCATTCAGGAGACAAAGGCAGGAGCATTGCCTGGTGTACAGAGTCCAGGCCAGCCAAGGCTGCATATCAAGATCCTAACTCAAAAAGACTGGAGTGTTTTAAATCCTGTGTCGGGTACTTAGGATAACCCCAACACTGGAGGTGGGGGAGGGCTGCAAGTCCAAGACCAGCCTGGGCTAGGCAGTGAGATCCTGTCTCAAAACAACTGTGTCAGCATCCCCAGTGTCTATCGCAAAGTCATTCCCAGATCCACACAATGAGTGGCATCTGCTTCCTATGTCAAAAGACTGAAACATACTCCATAGCCAGCAGGGATCCTGTGACACGTGGTGAGCCAGGCAGGATCTTTCCATGAGAGTGAGGATGGAGGAGATGTGACTGTGAGGAACTGAGGGAGGGGGTGGACAGCCAACAGGAATCCTGTGACACGTGGTGAGCCAGGCAGGATCTTTCCATGAGAGTGAGGATGGAGGAGATGTGACTGTGAGGAACTAAGGGAGGGGGTGGACAAACATCTTGGAACAGTTGCAAATGACAGAGCGGGATTCCCTTTCTCCGCTAGCGTGAGTCGCTAGGATCTGTAAACTTTACTACTAACCCTGTCTGATTTAACAGTCTCAGGTCTCACTTTCCACACTCAGCATCGTCCAGCAATTATGAGACTGACAGGTGGTCGCTTTGACCAGCTGTCACATGACCAGCTGTGTTTCCTGGAGATGAGTGTCTCATCAAATGCTTCGGTAGTCAGAGCCTCGAGCCACGATGGCAGCAGCATCCCACTCCACAGTGAAGAAAGAAATGGTTCCGAAAAACCCAAATATCACCATAACCAGAAGCTGCCAGTGAAGGAGGAGGTAGTTGCTGTAGAAAAAGGCCACAGCTGCGCAGATGGACTAGAAGAAACGAGATAAATCACCAAGTGGACCCTGGGGGCCTCAGCTGCTCCACAGTCAGCCCACCATTTCTGACCCAAAGGACATCTGCAAGTGGCGGCGCCCGTGCAGACAGACTTCACTGGTCCCCAGCTCACAGATGTACCCCAGCTTGCCTGACAGCAATACTCCAGCAAGCTGTGGTACTACAATAGTACAATAAAGTGCACAGGGCGGGAGAGAGGCCCAAGGCTCTGTGGAGAGATGGGGCCGGTACCTAAGGAAGTATTCACCCGAGTGCAGAGACCAGAATTAAAATCTCTCACCCATCCAAGCCCACTGTGCCCGGTTCTCCTCACAGTCCCCTTTACAGAATGGCCAGCATTCATTAAAACCCACGGAAGGAGCAACCGGGCAAACCGGGAAGGAAACTGTCTGCAGCACAATCCAGGTTACCTGAACAAACTTAAAGACCGCAAAGGCAGGTGCGCTGTCTTCCGAGTAGAGAAAACCCAGGATGCTGAGCAGCTGGGTGTTGAAGCAGCTGTCTCCCAGACCCAGCAGAAAACTGCAGAGAATGGCAACTTCTTTGCTGAAGAAAAAAAAAAAAAAAATACACATAGGGCTGGGAAGATGGCTCAGTGGTCAAGGATGTAGGATGGGAAAGAAGGCTCAGTGGTCAGGGGCGTGTGCGGCTTCTGGAAAGGACCTGAGTTTGGATCCCAGAACTCACAACTCCAGCACCAGAGGACCCAATGCTCTCCTTTAAACCCCACAAGCACCACCTGAATTCAAACATGCCCCCTCATCATTCATTTATATATATATATATAGTGTGTGTGTGTGTGTGTGTGTGTGTGTGTAATTTAAATAGAAAACATGCTGGGGGGTGCTGGTACATGCTTTTAATCCCAGCATTCCAAAGGTAGAGACAGGTGGACCTCTGTGAGCTCAAGGCCATCCTGGTCTACATACGGACTTTCAGGACAGCCAGGACTATGTAGAAAGACCTGTCTCAATAAACAAACAAACAAACAAACAAACAAAATGAAAATGAATCCTTAAAAAGAAGTTAGACGTGCAGCACCGATATCTAGTATCACCAAACATAACGCTCCCAACACAAGCAGTTTGTATTTGTTTTGTATTTTATTTGGTGAAGAGGCTGCTGGGGCTTGAACCCAGGGACTCCTTAATGCTAGGCAACCCCTGCCACTGTACCACTCCCCGGCCCAGTACAGACCCTAGGCTGCCCTGGAACTTGTGACCCTGTAGCCTCAGCCTCCTCAGGGGTAAGGTCACAAGTGTGCACATAGCCCTGCCCCCAAACAAGAATGAATAAATACTAACCTGGCTGAGGCCTTTTCTGTGCTGTCAGAGACTGAACCTAAGGCCTCCCAAATTTGAGGCAAACTTGTTTGTTTGTTTTGACACAGGGTTTCTCTGTGTAACTCTGCCCTAGAACTCACTTTGTAGACGAGGCTGGCCTTGAACTAATAATGTACATCCACCTGGCTGTGCCTCCAGAGTGCTAGGACTAAAGGCGTGCACCAGCACCACGCCTGGCTCCAAGCAAACATTTTACACCCAGGGTTCCAACTGCGGCCTCCCTACTAGAATCTGAAAACAATTATGCTTACATGCACAGACCTTCACAGTCTAGCAAATTTCTGGTCTACTCTCTTTGGAAAGTAAATGCTGCCTTTTGGGCGAGGCTCCCTTAGGTCTGTGGATTTATCCCCAGCCTCTGCATTTATGATGAACTAGAGTCGAATGAATGAAATCAACCGACACCCTCAAACCACGAAGGACTGAGCAGCTGCTCAGCTGACAGCTGCCACCTTGTTCTGCCGTGTCCCCCTCTAACACGGGAACAGCTCACTGCTAAAAAGCTGAGGATAAAATTCTCATCTTCTGTACTTCTGCATGGATCAAGGGAGGAGCCAGAAGGGCAGAGGTTAAAACCAACCATTGCAAAACTCCCTTAGGGACTCTCTGCTCCCTCAACTCTTTGACAGGTGATCTCATGAAGCTGACAGACTCTGAGGAAGATTAAGCGCTCCACTTGGACCCACCCAGCAAAGGGGAGTCAGTGTACCTGGGCCTGATGTACGCACTGCTGTTCGTCCCTTCCACAGGGGCAATGGGCGCATCTCCGGGCATGTTGAGAAAGATCAAGTAAAAGGCTACGAAGTGCACCAGGGTGCCCAGCAGCACGACTGGGTTCCTGCCGAAGCGATGGTTCTTGCTCAGCAGGCCGAAGAGGCTTCCACCTGTAGGTCAGGACACAGGAACACTTCAGGGGGTCCCACCCACCACAGAACCAGTCACAGGTCACACTGCAGATGTCCAATGTGTGCCCCAAAACAGACCATGACAGTGGGAAGGCGGGAATGGCCACAGCACTCATAGCTGTGGCATCGATGGCAGCTGCACATCCAGCAGTGATGCTCTTGGTGTTCTCTGTGAAGTAACACACCCAGGTCACCTCCTATGCTTGCTGCCTAGTTAGAAACAAAAGAGCATGCATGCCAGGCGGTGGTGGCGCACGCCTTTAACCCCAGCACTTGGGAGGCAGAGACAGGTGGATCTCTGAGTTCGAGGCCAGCCTGGTCTACAGAGTGAGTTCCAGGACAGCCAGGACTACACAGAGAAACCCTGTCTCGAAAAACCAAAAAAGAAAAAAGAAAAAAGAAAGAGCATACATAACTCATCAACTATCACTGCTATGTTGAGACTGGGTCTCAGGTAGCCCAGGCCTGTGCTGACCCTGCCTCCACCTCCCCAGTGGTAGATTAGACACGTCACCCGCCCCACGCGGGTTCTGATCACAGCTTGTCTGCTTCATGACTAGACGAATCACCATGAGACTGTAGGGTGGCAACAGAGGAATGCTCCCCCATCACGAAAGTGTCAGCTTAGCGCTAAGGCTGGTGGCATGTCCTAAAGGTCTAGGGATAGAATAGTAGTTCAAAGCCAGCTCAGGCAACCTTGTGAGATTCTGTCTCAGGGTTTTAAAAATGGAGTGGGGTAAGCAGCTAGCTCAGTGGTAGAGTGCTTGGTCTAGTATGTACAGGCTCCAGGTAACTCCTAGTATCCCCTCTCCCCCAGAGTTAGCAGTTAAAAGACTTGAAACATGAATAGGGCTTGTGGTACAAACTTGTAACAAGTCTGACGCTGGCCTAATTCTATGTGGTGAGCTCCAAGTCAGCCAAGAGCTACACAGCAAGACCATCACAATAAATAATAATAATAATAAAAAGGTAATATTCTATAGCACAGTGTGGTGACTATGGCTAATGACAATTATCTGTGGGTTGCAAGAGAGCTAGTAGAAAGGACTGAAAAGTTTCATAACACAAAGAAAGGCTAAAGACTTGAGGTGGCTGATATGCCCACTACCCTGACCTGGGATCTGGTCATTACACAGTGAGATGCCACACTGTGCCCACACTGCTGGAGCAGCCCCTCTGGAGGACAACTCTTGGAGTACCAGCGTTCTGCAAACCTGCATTCTTCTTGATAAGCAACAGTGTACATCTAGAATTTTCCTGATTTCTGTGAGCTACATCTAACCCTGTTGACTCACTTGTGCCCCTGAGGAAACTGAAGGCAGGATGAGGCCTGCCCCCACCACACCCCCACCCCGCCTGCTTTCCATCAGTCTCTGGGTCCTGCTCTCTGGGTCACATTCTTAGTTCGGCACACACATTAGCCACCACGAGAGTCTGTGCAATCTGACGGCATCCAACCTGTCCTATCCTGCTCTGAGGCTGAAAGGGAGCACAAGCTGGAGTCCTGAGGTGCCTTTCTATCAGCCTTTACAATGGGCTTCCTATTCCAGACCCCACAAAGGTGCCAGCAGGTTTCTAACCATCCATCTAAACTTAGCAGCAGCAGAGCCTTACAGACAGCTCACTCTGTGATGACATCACCTTCAGCGGGAACAATCATTCCAGGAAAACCAGACTGTCCCCTTAAGCAATAAGGCTTTCTTTGAACCACCTCCCAGAACCGGAATTGATAGCTGACAACAGCATAACCACAGCGTGCCATCGCACACCTCCTGCCTGGGTGTCATCACCCTAGCTGGGGCTCTGATCCCGGCACCCAAGCCCAGCTCCAAAGAGGGCAGAGAAGACTGCTGGGCCCAAAGACTTCCAGCCTACCCAAGAAATCGTCAACTCCAAGTTTAGGGAGAGACCCTGCCTCAAAGATAAGAGGACTCTAGATGCCCTCCACACACACCCTATATGCACACACCCTCATACACATACAAATAAGCAAAAGTTTAAAAAAATTACGATCAAAAGATAAAATATACACATTTGGATAAAAATAAGCAGGAAAGACAGAAACTCGAGGACAGAGAAGTGAAGGAGACCTAAGATTTCTATCTTTATCCTAAGAAAACGATTTTGGTTTCCTTTCTTCTGAGACAAGGTCTTAAGTAGCCCAGACTGACCCAGAGTCACTACACAGCCAAGGATGATCTTGAACTCCCCCGTCTTTCAGCTTCCACTTCTCAAGACTCAGGAATGTAGTCATGAGCCATCATGCCTGGTTCTTCTTCCTTTTATAGATTGAATCAGGGTCTCCTTTTATTGCCCAGGCTAGCCTTGAACTCCTACAGAACCAGCCTTCCAGCCTGTCTCTGAACGAAAGGTTTTTAAACTAAAAAACAACCTACCTAAGATCTCTCCAATGCCGATGAAAATTCCAGAAAGTCCAATGAGGCTTTTCTCTTCTGTCCCAAACTTGTTTACCGCCCCAATACAGGTTCCGTACACCCCAGAGAAGAAGGTCAGCTCCAGACCTTAGGGGGAAAACGGGTTAATTTAACTGCATGGCCAGGCTCTTCCCTATTTTTTGTTTGTGTCTAGTAGCAGCCGAGCTGGACGTACATGAGGACACATGGACAAAAATTAGAGACTAAGACGCTTCCGGAGAGGGAGGCTTTATGTTGCCCAACTGATCACAGCCCTCTCCCAAAGCCGCCTGAAACTGAACTCCCCAACACAGAGACTCTGAAGACACAGCCTTCAGATGACTAGATCATGTGACAGCTCCCTCCCGAGGAGACACCAAGGTGGCTGGCTTCCCGCTTTTTCTGCAGCAGTCAACTCTGGTCACCTTACTCATCTTGCTTGTTCTTGAGACAGGATCTCACAATGCAGCTCAGGCTAGCCTTGAATCTGTAGCAATCCTCCTGTCTCAGTCCCCCAATGCTGGCATTACAATGAGGTGTGCACTACACCATCCTCATGGTTCCTGAGACCAAGGGCTGCAACTGTTCTCACACCTCAGTCTCACACTGCCCTACTTCCTAAGTGATGTCAGAGTCACACTGCCCCTCTGGGGTACGTACTGAGTGCTCCCTGCAGCTTTGACCTCACTGTTCCAGGCTACCCCTGGTAGTTGGATCCTCCCACACTGAATCTGGTCTGGCCCTGTGACTGGCTGCCACCAAGAGAATGCAGTAGAAGTGATAGAAGGCTGGATCTAGGATGGGCGTCAGGAAAGGTTGGTCAGCTTTTCCTGCTGTCTTTTTGGGGCCTTTGGCCACTCTGAGGTGTGGTTCTCCTGTCACCCACATGAAGAGCTCATGGAGGAAGGAGGTTATTCAGAGAGCAGGGCAGAGCCCTGCCGACAGACTATGACTCAGTCTTCTATCAGACACCAGGAAGGTACTGGACATGTGTACAAAACTGTCTTAGAGGCTACAGCAGCAGCTGCTCTGAAAGCGGCCTCAGGATGTGACACAGGACAGCACTGTGCAGTCGAGCCGAGCATGAGGAGTCCTGCCATCACCAGGCAGCAACAGGGCAGAAGGAGCAGCTGTACCTGTGTAGGCAGTCGTAACACTCAGAAGGAGCATCTCCTTGGTGACGCACAACTTCAGAGACTTTTCTGTAAGGAGAAAAATTGGACAGACTTAGCTAGATTTTAATCGGCAACCGTTTCCTTCAGCCAGAACATTCCTCTCACCACTGAAGCCAGTAAACAGAGGGCCTAAACCTTCAGAGTAAACTGCATGAGACATGAACGAAGCCTGCCGTGTAAACAGAATGCTCATTTCAAGTGCTTAAATGCGTGCTAGAGACACATCGTCCTCCATGTGTCATTTAGCTCTTAATAACAAGAGGGAGGGGAAAGAAACCAGAATTACACAAGACAATAAAAAGTCGAGTGCACACTACTGAGAGGCTACAGAGGAGCCAGTCGACAGAGTATCTGGGTCAGAGACTGACTGCAGGCTGGACCGTGGTGTTTATGCTCTGGTGTTGGCAGACACCCTGACCTCTGCCTCAGCACCGCAAGGTGTGGATGAGATCTGCAGTAGAGACCGCATTTCTAAAGATGTGTCCCACCCCCCATTGAAGACAGGGTCTCGCTCTGGCCCAGGCTATACTGAAATGTACTGTGTAGTCCAAGATGCCTCGAAACAAGTCAATCTTCCTGTCAATGTCCCGAGTGTTAGGATTACAAACACAGACTACCACACATGCAACACTGCATCTGAATTATTGTTGTTGTTGTTGTTATTATTATTATGGAGAATCTCCTGTATCCCAGGCTAGCCTCAAACTCCTCAGTATGAGGATGATGACTGACCCTCTCGCCCCTCAAGTATTAGAATTACAGGATTGAAATGGAAGAATCCATAAGCTTCAGGCAAGCCTGAGCTACACTCTGCAAGTCAGTCTAAAACAAGTTGCTAAACTGCTGGTTCTGTGAGTTTTAACCTCGACTCTCTGGCCACGAGTGGGTCTTCTGGTAGACAAGTTCCTAGACTACAAATTGGAAAGCCAGACCTCCGGTGACCTCTCATTTTGGCAGGGAATCCAGCTACACCCTATTTGCTAATACATAAAACCCCAATGTATAACTTATAATTATGACTGCATCCCTCAAACACAGGCAGTGTATAAGGCGGGATTAAACAGCTCTAATGACAGAGCATACATGTCCCATATCCTAGGTTCTTCCTAAAAGGAGGCCTTGTGACCTCTGAGCCAGGCATCAGCTGATGAGATCAAGAATTTCTACTCTGGCAGAAGGGACCTGACAACGTCTCATATCCCCAAGAGCCTCAGGCACTATGATGTCCTGAGAGCTGATGGCCTGCAGTGGGTCTCTCCTGGGAAGCAAAGACGCTGAGACGCTGGAGTCAGAGCCTGCCTGTGTCTGAGGGAATGACTGTCTCCCCTGTGAATCAGTCTGCACTAAATCCACTTCAGCCACCTACTGACCAGCTGGTTGACCTTGGGTAGAACTTCTTGACAGCCTGCTGTCCCATCAGTAAGATAGACGTCACTTGTTTGTAAAAGTTATAGTGGACACTGATAATCACATGCCCCGGCTGCCAACCACTGAGCCACCCAAATCCCAACCTCCTTACTGGATAAAATTTCCTCCATGCTCCCAGTACTGTTTGGTTACACGTAAACAGCTCTGAGAGGGCTCACTACAGACTCTGGAAACTTCAGCTCTCTTCTCTGGAATGGAAATGTCACCTGCTGCCCATTACAGAATCCTTAGAGCAACTGTGTACAGGCAGCAAGAAACCTTACGGAGTGCTTGATCCAAGGAGCAGCCTGGGTTTCCTCAGCTCCGGTGTCAACATACACTGGGCCCCACACCTCAGGCCTCCTCCCACCCCTCACATACTCCTTAGGTGGGCGGCACTACTGTTCACTCCTAACAGCCCCGTGTGGAGACACTGGTGGAGAGACTGTCGGACTTTAGACGTGCATACCTGGAAGACTGGAAACCCTGGGGATCGTCAATCCAGAGTTACCAGGGAAAGGGGGGAGGCAGATGCTGAGGGTGTTCCCAAATAGTTCTTGCATTTTAGACACAGAGAATACTTACTAAACGCATCGACTGCCTTTGTCACATTGTTCTGGGCAGACCTGGGAAAATAAAACAGACTGGTTTCTTGCTCGGAAACTCCCAAGGGAAAAAAAATCGGCCCCATTCTCACTGAGGTCTTTGACATCGTGGCCTCGGCTGGGTGTGATGTCGCACTCTGTTTTCACCACGTCAAAGGCACAGGCAGGAGGCTCTTGGGGAGTTCCAGGCCAGAAAGATTTACAAAATGAGACCCTGTCTCAAACACAGATACACGTACACAAATAGACAAATGTGTTAAAAACTAAAAGGAGGGGTCTAGAGAGCTGACATAGTGGCCAAGCGCATTGGCTGCTCTTCCAGAGGAGCCAGGCTCGACTTCCTGCATCCACACAGCGACCCACAACCATCCGTAACTCCAATGCCCTCTCCCATCCCCTAAGGGCACCAGGCACCCGAATAGTACACAAATACACACGCAGGCAAAACATCCGTACACATGAAATACATTTTTTTAAATTAAAAAATAAAATCAATCTTCTGACATAAGGACAAGAATGAACCACCTGAGTGGCACGGTCAGGGTGCTCTGAGATTTTCTTATAGGTGTATTACTTCTGCCACCTCTAAAACTGAGTCTGTTAAGAACATGTCACTGCTGGGGCTGGTACATGGTTGGTCAGTATTATTCATGAAACAAAGACAAGAAGTTTTGCATGTAGGTGACATCTCAGGATGAGAGAATATTAACCGGGCTGAGCGCCATTCCTGAGAACTACACTTTACCATGAACATGCGATCCCTCTCTCCAATTCCTGCTGACTACTGCTCTAACATAAAACTGAGAAACAAATCCTTCCAGACTGCTTAACAGATCCCAGAGTGCGTGCACACAAAGTCGGCTGAGGCATGCTAGGTGACATCATCTTATGGGTCAGCTGTCATCTAGTGGTTGCTCACTAACGGCAACTCTTCTTGTGACTTGTGATTGTGTCATGTTAACATATCCTCAGCCCAAAGAGCAGGCTCTTTCATTTTAAATACTTGGTGCAAATTTTCAACTGGAGAGTTTTATGAGTTTTTTGTTTGTTAATTACAAAGGCGAATCAGTAGCCAGGCACAGTGGCCCACACCTTAAATCCCAGCACTCAGGAGGCTGAGGCAAGTAAATCTTTGTGAGTTTGAGGCCAGCCTGGTCTACACCATGAGATTCTGTCTCCCAGACAAATAAACAAGTAAGTAAATAAATGGCAAAACTTTTAACAACGAATGAAAAGTTGTAAGAAAAATCTTCATAATTTGTCAACTCAAAAATAAGCCTCGAGCTTTTTTTTTCTCCCTCTCAAACATAACTGCAGACAAACCACCTTTGAGTTTTGGTTTGTAAGGGAAACAGGTCTTATGTAGGGTAGGGTGCTCTTGAACTTGCTATGCAGTAGAGGGTGAGTTTCAATTCCTAATCCTCCTGCCTCCACCTCCAAAGTACAGGTATGTGCCACTATGCTTGGTGACCTGATACCTGAAACAGTGTCACTTTTGAAATGTGCTCAGGTAACTGAGCGTGCTGGCACTCACTTGGGATTCTAGCAGCAGGGGCTGATGCAGGAGGATCTCTTGTCTAGGCCTGCCTAAGATATGTAGTGAGATCCCATCTCAAACTCAGAAAGAAATGGCTCAGGTAATTACAGTATCGAAAACCTCATGTACAGATGACTGTGGGGGCCAGGAGCCCAGGCCTTGAGAACTGCAGGGCCCTGACATTCACCCACACCACAGCACTAGGAAGCTTGAACGCTGGGCCACAGGCACAGGACTGAAGGCAGAGCATTTGTCTCCCTCACCTACCAGCCCAGTCTCCCATAGGGAAATGGGGGAGGTGGCTGCTGCTCACCAGAGCAGGAGCCTGAGGCCTAGGGACAAGATAGGGTTTTTGTACTGTGAGGGTCACCTGGCAGCTGGGGAAGGACTTAAGTCCCTGGGGACCTTTCACAGTCTCGCTTCTACAGATGGCCCCTCCCTTCTGCTCCCCGTGGCTCTCCTTCACCTTTGCTTGAAAGTTCTCCCCAAGCTTGTCATCAGAGAGTAGCTGGGATAAAACAGTTTAGTAATCCCTAGACCATGATTATTCAAAATCTACTCTAACACCAAGAAGAATGTTCCAGGTGTCTTACTCGGTAGCTTCCATGTCCTGGTCATCGAAAGACTCTTCTTCTCCAAGGACATTCTCAGGATCTGGTTTCCGAATGAGAAAGAACAGAACGGTCCCCACGAGGCTTATTACTGTCAGCGCGATGAACACTGTCCTTCGGTCGTTCTCTAGGGACAAGAAGAGAGTGGACGAGCCCGTGAGACGATGCCAGTTAGTGTCATGCCCACTGGCCGTCCCCGGGCAGTCAAACATTTTCTCATTTTATTTTAGGGTCTCAGTGAAAACTTAGAAAAAGGAAAACAGCTACTTCCATCTTTCAGCTAGAGAATAAGAAACACCAGTCTGAGAACAGAACCTTCTCTTCGAACCCGGGGAGGGCACAGTTCCAACAAGGGAGCACACACAGACCCTTGGGAGTCTGGCTAGCAGGTATAGCAGGGTATAGCCACGAACTCTAGCCTTCACTTAATAAGTCTGAGACAAACGCTTAGGAGAAAGCAAAAATCAAAAGAAACTTTAGGGTGCCAAAGACCCCCCGGAGTGACGCTTAGAGCAGACGTGCCTTCCTGTACAACTGCTGTTCACTTTCAAAACCATCTGAATAAAGCAACTCGAATAAAACCAACCTGAAATCTGGGTTTTCCCTTGCCAGGCAAAATATATGTAGAGATTTCCAAAGAACAGGCTGTAGGGGAGAAAAGGAGAAGATGCTGGGGCATCACTGCAGTCCTCTGGTTATGTTCTTTATTTACGTGAAACAGGGTCTCACTATGTACCCCTGGCTGGCCTGGAACTCAAGAGAGCCATCTCCCTCTGCCTCCTGAGTGCTGGGACAAAAGACCTGGGCCATTGTGCCCAGTCATACTTAGGCCTTTTAAAACCACTCCCGTTATTTGGAGAGGGGAAAGAAGCTAGTGAAAAAAATGGGAGATGATTGTGTAAAGGACCTGCCTGCACTATTATTACTTACCTGCACCAATAACACCTGACATTCTGAGAAAGCTAACTGACCTGCAAGCATGTGACAGCAACCTGACTCGGCACCGCCCAGCAGGACTTAATTCACTTGGACACATGTGACTTACTGGGACAATTAGGTTGTAAACAAACTTATGCTACTTTTAAGTGGTAAAATTTTAAATTTAAGTATAATGCAATGTAAGTACCCACACCTCCAGCTGCTTGGCATACTCCCCTAAGGAACGGCTACTCACTGGCTCTCCTGTTTTTTAATCTCTCACTCCTTAGAGCTAAACTTCTGCACCAGGAATGGTGGGGTGCACCTGTAGGCTCAGCTACTTGGGAGGCTTGAAGCAAAATAATCACATTGGGTCCAAGAGCTTAAGGCCAGACAACCAAACAGAAAACAAACCACACACCCACACACCCACACACAATCCCTGCCATCACCATCAACTAAACATTCAAAATTAAGTCTTATGAAAACCCAAATATCTCTAGATTTTTTTATTGCATTTAGTTGTGTGTTCTGGGGAGGTGTGTCAGGGCTACAGGGCACAGGTGGAGGTCAGGTGACAGACAACCTGCTGAGGGGGTTGTTCTCTCCTTCTACCAGTGAGTTTAGGGACAGAACTCGGGCCATCAGGTCTGGTGGCACAAGCTTTTATTGATGAGCCATCTCGATGGCTCCAGGCTGGCCTTGAATTCACTGCAATCTTCCTGTCCCTACCTCTTTCTTGAGTGTGGAATGACAGGTGCATTCCACTACACCAAGCTCTTCAGGATACACGACTGAAACCAACGGCATAAGAATGACCACTGTGGCTTTTTTCTCAGAAAATATCTACTGTGCCTTATGGTTCAGACTTGGTACCGCCATTCTCACTTCTGAATCTGAGCATATTTGCCCACAGCTATCGGGCAGTGCAGCTTGTCGGAAGGATGTAGCTCCTGGGCTCCAGATAGCCATATTTACATGGGTTAACTTTTAGTCTCTATTCTCTCAGCTGTGGACTACAGATAATGCCTCCCGCCTCCTAAGTTTATGGGAAGATAATTAAACAAATAACCCCAAAGCCCTAAACTACAGAGGCTGCTAATGTGGAGGTTATTATTTTCTATTTGCTAACTTTAAATTTTAGTAAAATAGGTCCATGCGCTTTATGTAAACCATACAGAGGGAATCTGTACCACACGGTAAAAATCTAGTTAGTGACGTCATAAGGAAACCCAGGGGCAGACTGAACTCCACAGACATTATTACCTAGACTGTAAGAGTGCCCAGAAAATTCCGCTGTTTCTCCCGATTGTGTGCTCATCAGAATTTATTGTCAGGCAATTTCCTTGTGCTGTCCAAAGGACTAAAATTCAAACCAAAAGTTCATTAAAGGCATGACATCAGGTAGCTTCTGGTACTACTGTGCACCGACTGCACCCACACCCTGGGGGAAGTGTGTTTACAGGATGCTTACCAGCAGCTGCGATTCCGATGAAGACAGATGCTGTGTAGAAGGACCATGGGAAAGGTTGGATAAAAACGGCAATGTACATGCTAAAATACAACAGGTCAGTGCATTACAGTCAAACAGTACGTGAGACAGAGCTAAGCATGCCGCCCCAGGGCCAGCACAGAGGCTCTCATCCTCAGCTTCAACCTGGAAAGCATTCTCTTAGTGTTGGCTTACGAAAGAGGCAGAAATGTGAGTTCGTTTGGGCTTTTTTTTTTTTTTTTTGTCCCTGGAAAAGAGATCAAGCCCAGACCTCTGAGTGTGACAGGCCAGTGATCTGACACTGAGCCTTCTCTAGCCCGGGCTGCTTGTTGTTTACAACCTCCAGATGTCAACAGACATTTTGCAGGTTTGCAACGACTGTTGTGAGCTCAGTGCAGGATGAAGCTTGAGCCCAGAAACATCTCCTAAGTTCACGTCAATCTGCTTGTCAACATAACAGGAAGCAAACTTATTTCATTGAAGGTTCTTTTCAATCCCAATAGAGAGAGATTTTTGGATTCTGATTAATAACAAGACAAACACTGATATCTTCCAGACACCCTGGAACCTGGTGGTGATAATATAAAGAACTCTGAAGGCTGAGCCAGGAGGATCTCCAGTTTGGGGCCAGCCTGGGTCTGGGATCTCGTGAGCCCTGGTCTCAAACACAAAAACCAACCAGATACACTCCTCGGTTAGAACTGCAGTGTTTATGAGCAACAAGCCAAGAGTGTCAGACCCCTGAAATAACTACTTTCTACGTGCTTGAGAGATGATCTGAAGTCCTCTCAATTAAACAAACGATGAAAAAAAAAAAAATAGAGCCACTCACCTGTAAAACAAACCACTGACAAACATAGAGATCTGAGGTCCGACAATGGCGACCACGGACGGGGTGATCAAATTTGAAGCAGAGAACACGCCATAAATAATTGCCAAGCTGCTCAATATACAGAAGGGAAAAAAGAACAAAAACCTTAAGTAACATCCCCAAAATACATTTAAAACCCTGTTTAGGCGGCCACACGGCCCAGTGGGCAAAGGCACCCCTGCAAGCCTGGAGACCAAGTTTCAGAACCTGCCACGTGGAAGGAGAAAACAGACTCCTAAGTTGTCCTCTGATCCCACACGCACACTATGGTAGGTGGGCACTCATACGTACATACACAAAGTAAGATAATGTAAAATTCTATTTCTAATATGTAAACTTTACAAGTACACAAAAAATGTTACAGAATTTATGTATCTATCCTTAGAATAAAGTTCTCATTTATGTAACATACAGAAGTACACATTTCCTTCATGAGTATGTTATTGATAAATGGGTAAAGGTTTTGCTGAGACAGGCCCTACTATGTAGCCCAGGCTGAGGCTGAACTCAAGGCAATCTTGCTTCAGCCTCCTGAGTGCTGAGATTACAGGCATTAGAGGTGTACAAACAATAAATCTGGCTGGTTGTTATTTGATGGTTATGACAGGGTCTCTAAGTCTTGCCCTGGCTGGTCTCAAACCTGCAGCAATGCTCTCGTCTGTCCCAGGAGAGTGTTGAAATGAAAGGCATGTGCCGCCACATCTGGCTCGTATTAAATATTTGTATCATGTTTCCTTCAGCTGGCTTGCCTGTGACATGATTCCAAGTACCGTTTTTAACAAAAGTGAGTGGTAAGAAGTACTGTGCCGAGCCCTTTACAAATATCTCCTCCTTGAAGTCTAGATGCTAGAAGGAAGGCACGGCTACCCAGTCTCACTTTATAGAAAACAGAACTGCTGTGAGTAAGTCACCTCGAGTTCAAGGAGTCCTTAGGGAGAGCTGAGTCAGCCTGCAGCCTAGGAGGCTGCTCCAGGGGCCCGCCAGGGGTCTGTTCCATTGCAGCTTCTGGGAGCTGCATGGCATTGCTCTGCTATAAATCACAAGCTGAGGTGTAATGTGCTTACGCTAGAATTTATTTTACTTGTCTGAACATTTTTTCACTCTTCAGCCCTGTTATATATACAGACCTCAGTTATACATATAAGTTATATAAATATACAAGTTATCTATATGGGCAGTTGATTTTGAGACAGGATATCACTAGGTAGCTAGGTCTGGCCTTGAACCCACAATTCTCCTTTCCTGAGTACTTTTTAAAAATTTCTCTATGCTTATAGGTTTGCTGTATCCCCCAATTCCAAAACTCTCCTTATTTTGCTTCTTTATTACCTAAATATAGTATACGGTATCTGAGGATAAGTGGATGTTAGTGTCCATTTTTTTTAGATAATTAAAACTGTCACAACTTTGTAGTACTGTGTTTTCTGTGTGTTTTAAAGAATGAAAGAATACATTCAATATATGAGGTGCTTATGGAAGCCAAAGAAATATGAATTTACAGATTTGAATGAATTAGGCAGATAAACATTGCCTAATAAATGAAATGAGGACCCTCAAGACAGCTTTAGCTCCACTCTGTGCAGTGCGAGTGTAGTGTTTAGTACGCTGGGTTAATCCCAGCACTCGGGAGGCAGAGGCAAGGGGATATTGTGAGTTCAAGGCTAGCTGGTCTACAGAGATAGTTGCCGTACGTCCGGAGCTACAGAAGAGACCCTATCCCAAAACAACAGCAACCAGAGATGTATACTAGCAAGGGGGGAAAAGATACATGTAGTAGTGTTAAGCATGGTGTGTATGCTTGTGATCCTGCCATCCGAGTACTCAGCAGGCTAAGCACAGCTGGGTTCCAGGTCAGAGAGGACTACAAGTTGAGATCTTTTCAAATTTCTTAAGTCGATCAAATAAATTTAAAGAGTGTGTCTATAGCTTAATTTCACAATCCTGCAATGTATATAGACTAGAGATAAACATGTACAACTCTTGTCAATTCAAAGTTTTGGTTTTCTGTTTTAAAGAGAATCCAGAGGTAGATGAGGTGGCACATTTGGTTAATCCCAGGACTTGGGAGGCAGAAGCAAGAGGATCTCTGTGCCTTTAAGACCAGCCATTTTGAGGTCAGCCTGGTCTATAGAGTGAGTTTCAGGACAGCCAAGGGTACACAGAGAAACCCTGTGTTGAAAAACCAAAGTAAGCCAGTCGTGGTGGCACACGTCTTTAATCCCAGCACTTGGGAGGCAGAGACAGGTGGATTTCTGAGTTCGAGGCCAGCCTGGTCTATAGAGTGAGTTCCAGGACAGCCAGGACTACACAGAGAAACCCTGTCTCCAAAAAACAAAACAAAAAAACAAAAAAGAAAAAACCAAAGTAAATAAATAAATAAGACCAGCCAGGGTTACAGACTGAGACCCTGTTAACCACAAAGCAAGCCACACGAAGATCCAACAATTACAGCACTGTTTAGGATTAGAACGTGATTTTGACAAGACTTGTATGCATATTGAACAGGAAGCACTACAATAGCCATGATCTTAGCAAAGAACCTGGGGTCACTGAGATAACTTGCCCAAAGAAGCAAAGCCCTCCAGCTTTGAAGCCAGGCTTTCAATCCCAAAGTCTAATTCGACAGAAAACCTGAAGTCATCATTGTAATGAAATTTACCACCACATTTCTTTATTTTGGTATTTAAGGTATGCACCCCCCAATGCCTGGCCTGTAACTTTATTACTATATTTTTAAGTTTGTACGGTATAAGACTGTACGCCTGTGTGCAAGTCACATGACAACCTGCAGGAGTTGGTTCTCTTCTTCCACCACACAGGTTCTGAGGATTAATTCAAGTACTCTTGGAGGTATGGGTCTGTACCTACTGATCTATCTGGCTGGCTCTAAAATTGGAAAAGGAGACAGACAGATTTGACACAATCATTGCTACTCTTCAGTTACAACATTTTATTGCTGGTTTTCCTGAGGAGATGTATGAAACTATGGACATGCAAAATAACTACAAACATGCAAAATAAAATCATGCACACAGTACAATACCTGGTATATCCACTGCCATGAAAATCTGTGCTATTTAAGCTCCTGATGACAGTTTGCTGTGTGGAAGATAAAACTAATCAACGAAAACGTCTAGCCATCTCCCTCCCCTTGGGAAAGCCTAAATACTCAGAAAAATGTTATGATCCAAACTTCTCATACAAGCCCACCATGAGAGGAGAAAAAAAGACTCAACTGCATAAGACACACTGGAAATGGGAAACCGACAATCAGCTGTGCCCACAAGCACCCAAGCACTAAGCAGAGTTTAACACTCAACAAGAATTAGAGTAACTATGGTCCATACTGAAACTGCAAGCCGCATCTGAGTAATAAACGCCAGTGTTTAACACCCCATAAACGAGAAGTATCTGATACACAAAATTAAGAAAACAAGGAAGGGTAGGTTGAAAACCAGGAGGTGCAATCTTGGCGCGGTAGCGGACATAAACGTTTATTGTCACAGCTGGAGTGCACTCTGACAGGCATTTCAAAGCAAGGAATACAGATTCCAACTCACCGCCACATTTCCACAAGTCTGAAAGGCGGTGAACATAAACATAAAGGCAACTCCTAAAATAACGATGTTGAAAAGCTTTTTAGATTCCGGGGACATTTTGGCTCCGCTTGCTGGGAGGTCAGCAGTGGCCCAGGACAGTCACCTCTCCTCCTCTAGCCGAACCCCCTGACAGTCCTGAGGGAAGAAACCAGATGAGAGAACCACGCAGCCAGACTGCCGATTTCCAGTCCTCGGATGGGAATCACCGGCTTAGAGGAAAGCTCTCCCCAGCGGCACAGTCGGGACACTCCAGGGACGCGACCTAGCGCGGAGGAGACCCGGGGTCTACCCGCCGCAACTCCAGGTGCGGGAACCCGGATCGGGGGGGGGGGGGGGGGGGGCAAGGACGAGCAGTAGCAGCTGCTGGGGGCCCGCCCT